>NC_092872.1:465316845-465481845 GCF_028372415.1 Notamacropus eugenii | reverse complement strand
CAAGGCTGAAAGGGAGCCCTATGATGAGAAACAAAGAAGCAACACAAACCCAAGATAACTTTGGATTTCTGTCTATATTTGACCTCTAGGACGCTGGAGTGACCTTTCCAGCATACCAGATCAGACACACAATGTTTCCTGACTCCACTTGAGAAACAGTTCCTGAAACTCCACCAAAAGACATAGCTGAATCCCACCTAAACCTTATGGGAGATGGAGATGGGAAACAAAGGACCAGCCTCCTGAAGATATAAGGAGGATAAACATAGACTGTGAAAGTAAGCAATCCATATGGATTATTTGACTGTTCTGTACAGGAAGGTCCTGTGCTTCTTCTAGCTATGAGCACAGAAAAGATATGACCTGATTCTTACCCTCAAGGAACTCACAGACTAGTTAGGGAGGCAAGACTTCAAAGGATGGGAAAAATCAAAGAACAATATAAGATATTATAAACTTAATTGCCAGAATGTGGAGAAAATTAGAGAAGGAGTCCAGTAAGCAGCAATGGCCTCTTCCCTCTCCATTCCTTCCTCCACACTGCTAAAGCACAGGTGTGACTATGCAGCGCCCTGCTGCCACTTGTTGTTCAGTTGCGTCTGACTCTTTGTGACCCCTACCACGCCAATACTGTTCATGGGGTTTTCTTGGCCAGGATGCTGGAGTGCTTTGCCATTTCCTTCTCCAGCTCATTTTTGGAGATAAGGAAACTGAAGCAGATAGGGTGAAGTGACTTCCCTAGGATCACACAGCTAGTAAGTATCTGAGGCCAGATTTGAACTCAGATCTCCCTGATTCCAGGCCAAGTGCCCAATCTACTGAGCCATCTAGCTGTGTCAAGGATAAAACCAACAATCCTCATCCTGACAAAACTCTCCACAAGCCAGCTCCTACTTCATTTTCTAATCTTATTTCCTGTTACTCCTCTTTGCACCCTACTTCCTTCCCCTTTCTCTCCCTTACCTACTTCTCCCTGGGCCATCCCCAAACTCTGGAATGGTTCCCTAGCTGTTTGGTGAGATCAGAGCCAACAACTCCATTCCTTCTGATGTAGGGACTGTCACCTAATCTCCTTATGGTACCCAAGGGCTTTTGGGTCTTGCTGTGTGATCTACCATTGTACCCTCAGAATTTATAGACCTTACAATCCATCCTGTAGATGATGTTTCTTTTATATATTATCACCCCCAATTGTAGCGTCCTTGAAAGCAGGGACTGCCTCTGTTTTTCTCTCTGTATGCCAGTGTTTGGCATATATAAGTGCCTAACAAATGCTTTCTCATTCATTCATTCATTCATTCACCAAGTCTTATCATCTTCCCTGCCTCTACTTACTCCAGTGGCCTAGAATGTCATTTTATCTCTTTAGGTCACCTGAGGACCTTTGAGCCTTGCCAATTAAGTTAATGCTGTACCTTTAAGACTTCCAGATCTTTCCATCTGCTCTGCAACTGAATGTTCTTTTATCTGTTGTATCTCCCAATTAGAATCTGAGTTTCTTGAGAGCAGAGACTATCTGGCTTTTTCTATTTGTATCCCCAGCTCTTAGCACAGTGCCAGGCACATTGGAAGCACTTGATAAATGCCTTTTTATCCATCCATTTATTCATTCACATACTTTCTGTTACAAAGTGGCCAGCTAGCTTATTCTTCTGCCTCCATGCTTTTGCATGAGTTGCCCCCACCTCACCCCCATCTGAAATTCTCTACTTCCTCACCTCCGTATGACTAGCTTCCTTTGAAGGGAGGTCAAGGGACACTTTCTACATGAGGCCTTTCTCAAGCCTCCCAGTTGTAGTGCTTAAAATTACCCTGTATTGCTTTTTCTATAATATTAATAATGGCTAACATTTAGATAGCATTTTAAGGTCTGCAAAGCACTTTACATAGATTATTTTGTTCAATCCCTACAGCCACTCTGTGACTATCATCTGCATTTTACTTATGAGGAAACTGAGGTTAAAAGAGGTAAATGAATTGCCCGGGGTCACAGAGCTGGCGAGGCAGGATTCAGACTCACATCTTCTTGATTCTAGGTTCAGAGCTAGAATTGTGTACATACTGCATACATAACGTATCCTGCCAAGAGAACCTAAACTGCTTGAGAGCAAGGCTTTTTTGTCTTTGCATTCAGAGTCTGGTACTGTGCCTTGTATATTGTAAAGACTTAATAAATGTTTGTTATTGAGAACTAGAGTAGTTAGAGAAGGCTTTATGGAAGAGGTAGTATTTGACTCACATAGGAATAGGAAGGAAATAGGGAGCAACATGATCTAAAGCAGGTATTCAGGACCTAAGAGAGGTCAAAGCTTATGTAAAAATAGCTGAAGGTTTTAGTAGACTGAAAGGTAAGTAGGAGTCAACAATGTGCCTTGGTACCCAGAAAAAAGATAATGCTACCCTCCTCAAGTTAGTCAGTCCACTAGCATTTTTCAGGTACTTACTGTGTGTCAGGCACTGTGCTCTCAATGAGTTCACAGTCCAATGGGGTGACAACATGCAAAAAACTAAGAACAAGAAATAGAAAGATTTTGTTGGGGATAATTTCAGAGGGAAAGCACTAAAATTAAGGAGGAGGTTTCTTGTAGAAGACAGGACTTTGGTTGATACTTGAAGGAAGTCAGGGAAACCAGTATATGGAGATGAGGTTGCATTAAAAGAGGTTAAAGAAGGGATAGATCCGCTAGATGCTGTCCGGGTCAGACCATCTAAATGACTGCTTTCAGTTCACTTTAGAGGAAGCTGGAGCCTGTGCCCAGAAGATCCATCAGGATGGTTAGGGGGCTGTTGATCATACCCTGCTAGGATTGTTTAAAGGAACTGGAAAGTTTCAGTTTGAAGAGAAGGCTTGGAGGAGGGAGAGGGGATGTGATAACAGTCTGCAGTTATTTGAAAGCCTTTCATCAGGAAGGAAGATTAGAGTTCTGCCTGGCCCTAGAAGGCAGAACCATGAGGAAGGAATGGAAACTGTAGAGAAGCATATTTCAATTCAATATAAAAGAAAATTTTGTAACAATTTTATTGTCGTTCAGTCATTTCAGTCATATCCAACTCTTTGTTGGATGTCATTTGGGTTTGGGTTTTTGTTTTTGTTTTTTTGTTGCTGTTAGGTTGTGGGGGGGTTTTTGGCAGATACTGGAGTGGTCTGCCATTTCTTTCTCCAACTCATCTGATAGATGAGGAAACTGAGGCAAATAGTGTTAGGTGACTTGCCCAAGTGTCTGAGGCCAGATTTGAATTGAGAAAAATGAGTCTTCCTGATTTCAGGCCATGCACTCTCTCCAAGGAATCATCTAGCTGCCCCTTGTAACAATTAGATCTATCCAAAAATCATATGGTCAAGGTGGAATACTGACTAGGGAGTCAGAGGACCTCGAGTCAATCCCTTCTTCTGATGCTCACTCACTTAAGTCCAGTCCCTTAAGGATTCAGTTTCCTCCTCTATAAAATGAAAGTGTTGGAATAGATGACCTCTGGGATCCCTCACAGCTCTAGATCTCTGATTCTCTGACTAAGAAAATAATGGGTTCCCCTTTGATGGTGGTTTTCAATCAGAGGCTAGATCACCACCTAACAATACAATAGAAAGAATTTTTGATAAAATAAAGGTTGGAATAGATATTCTTTGCTATCCCTCCCAACCTGTGATTCTGTGAAAGTCAAGTAAATATAAACATCAGTTTTATCATCATCTTCACAATCAATATATCAGTCATGATGTTTGCTGGGTACTATTCAAGGTCAGTCATGTGGATCCGAGTCCATCCTTGGCCAGTTAGCAAACTAAAAGATGGATCCACAGACACAAACCATAGGGCAAACTTTGAGCAAATAAGTGGATAAATACATGCATTTAGGAAGCCTAGTACAATGAAAAGAATACTGGAAAAACTGAGTTCAGGTCCCAGTTTAGACATTTACCTCTACCATGCTTTATCTCTCTGACCCGCATTTTCCTTATCTGTAAAACAGATATAATAAAACTCTCATTGCCTACCTCACATGGGATGCTGTGGAGGACAATGCTTTATAAACTATAAAGTGTTGAGTAAATACAAGGTTGTTTTTTGTTTAAGAGTTTCATATCACAGATAAGCAGAAGGACAAGAAGGAATCCTCGTTGTGTGCAGTAGGGGGGGTGGAGTTCAATGGAAGATTTGTATGTTTGGATAAGGTGGGGGCCAAAGGGAATTTCCTTCCTCTCCATTGATCAGTGAAGAAGTACCTTCATACCCTACTCTTTTACTGAAGTGGCAGCAACATCACCGGATGATGCTAGATACTAGGAAATCAGTTAGCTAGTTCACTGTGTGGTCGCCACACTAAAGCCAAGTTATCCACTCGACCTGTAACAAGGCAATTAAGAACTCATGTTCCTTGTCAACAGCCCCTTTTGCCTAAGAGGAGACTGGAGATTAAGCTGCAGCCAGAACTTACAGGCTCTGGTAGGTTATATAGTCTCATATAACCATGCACACCCTAAGAATGGAGTTGATGAGAAAATATGGCCAGGTTGTGATGTGGCTGATATAGCTACCATGTGGAGATAAATATATGGGGCTAGGCTAGTACTGGGGCTTGAGCAGGCTTTTAAAATGGGTGTGACTCATTCCACAGAAAGTTTAAAATGTCCTCAGACCCAGTCCATTGCATGCTTAGAAACCTGTAAATAAGGCTTTAACTGAAAGTTAAACTGAGTGGAGGGGAATAAAAGTAAAAGAAGGGGCGCCTAGCCAGGGCAGTTCAACTTTTAATAAACTTAACCTGACAGAGTGCCTGAAATTCCACCATGAGTGTTTTGGGGTTAAGATACTGTCTCCAAAAGGCCTCTGATAACATACAGATCTGTTATCCGAAAAGGATTATTTCCTTTATCTGAAAAGAATTGCTTCCACTTTGTCCTACTGGTATCAAATAGAGTCCTAGGAAACATGACATGAAATAGGTAAGTTAGTCATAAGCAAGGAGGGCAGCACCACAATAGGAACCAGAGAAAGCCAGAGAGGAGCATGAGGGGATTAGGTACTTTAGAGAAAGAGCCTTAGGGGGAGGCAGAGAAGATGGCAAGATGGCAGAGAAGAAAGATACACATATGCTAGCTCCGAACCCACAGCCCATAAAATACCTGTAAAGAAGAACTCCCAACAAATTCGGGAGCAGCAGAAGCCACAGAACAATGGAGCAGAGGAGACTTCTGTTCCAGAGAGACCGAAAAACTGACCTGAAAGGTCCGTCGTGCCCCGGACCCAGAGCAGAGCCCAGCCCTGTCTCGGCCACAGGCCACTGACAGGAGCAGATCCGAGCAGGCTTCAGGGATGGAAGCTCTAGCAGCAGCGCAGGTCCCCCCACCCACAGGTGCCAAAAGCCAGTGAGAGAGTCTCTTTGGCTGGCCAAGAGGGGAGCGGGGTGTCCCCATAACTCAGGCCCCCTTGGGAGGCAGCAGTGGAGGCATCAGCAGACAGGGCCTCCCAAAGCAGGCAGGAGCTTGGATCCATTGTTGAAGGTCTCCACATAAACCCCCTGAGGGAACTAAGCCCGAGTGGCGGCCCTGCCCCCACCCAAGCAGCTGAACTTAATCTCACACTGAATAGCAACCCCACCCCCGCCAAAAGCCCTGAGGCTGGGGCTGGGAAGCAGCATTTGAATCTCAGACCCCAAGCCCTGGCAGATCTGGAGGCGATGTGGGTGTGGAGAGAAAACTCAGAAGTCAAGTCATTGGCTGGGAAAATGCCCAGAAAAGGGAAAAAAATAAGACCATAGAAGGTTACTTTCTTGGTGAACAGATATCTCCTCCCTTCCTCTCAGAGGTGGAGGAACAATGCTTACCATCAGGGAAAGACATAGAAATCAAGGCTTCTGTATCCCAAACATCCAAAATAAATATCCAATGGGCTCAGGCCATGGAAGAGCTCAAAAAAGATTTTGAAAATCAAGTTAGAGAGGTGGAGGAAAAACTGGGAAGAGAAATGAGAGAGATGCAAGAAAAGCATGAAAAGCAGATCAACACCTTGCTAAAGGAGACCCAAAAAAATGCTGAAGAAAATGACACCTTGAAAAATAAGCTAACTCAATTGGCAAAAGAGGTTCAAAAAGCCAATGAGGAGAAGAATGCTTTCAAAAGCAGAGTTAGCCAAATGGAAAAGGAGGTTCAAAAGCTCACTGAAGAAAATAGTTCTTTAAAATTAAAATGGAACAGGTGGAGGCTAATGACTTTATGAGAAACCAAGAAATCACAAAACAAAACCAAAAAAATGGAAAATAATGTGAAATATCTCATTGGAAAAACAACTGACCTGGAAAATAGATTCAGGAGAGATAATTTAAAAATTATGGGACTACCTGAAAGCCATGATCAAAAAAAAGAGCCTAGACATCATCTTTCATGAAATTATCAAGGAAAACTGCCCTGATATTCTAGAACCAGAGGGCAAAATAAGTATTCAAGGAATCCACCAATCACCACCTGAAAGAGATCCAAAAAGAGAAACTCCTAGGAACATTGTGGCCAAATTCCAGAGTTCCCTGGTCAAGGAGAAAATATTGCAAGCAGCTAGAAAGAAACAATTCAAGTATTGTGGAAATACAATCAGGATAACACAAGATCTAGCAGCTTCTACATTAAGGGATCGAAGGGTGTGGAAAATGATATTCCAGAAGTCAAAGGAACTAGGACTAAAACCAAGAATCACCCAGCAAAACTGAGTATAATACTCCAGGGGAAATAATGGTCTTTTAATGAAATCGAGGACTTTCAAGCATTCTTGATGAAAAGACCAGAGCTGAAAAGAAAATTTGACTTTCAAACACAAGAATGAAGAGAAGAAGCATGAAAAGGTAAACAGAAAAGAGAAGTCATAAGGGACTTACTAAAGTTGAACTGTTTACATTCTTACATGGAAAGACAATATTTGTAACTCTTGAAACTTTTCAGTATCTGGGTAATGGGTGGGATTACACACACACACACACACACATACACACACAGCACAGAGTGAATTAAATAGGATGGGATCATATCTTTAAAAAATGAAATTAAGCGGTGAGAGAGAAATATATTGGGAGGAGAAAGGGAGAAATGGAATGGGGCAAATTATCTCTCATAAAAGAGGCAAGCAAAAGACTTTTCAGTGGAGGGAAAAAGAGGGGAGGTGAGAGAAAAACATGAAGCTTACTCTCATCACATTCCACTAAAGGAAGGAATAAAATGCACACTCATTTTGGTATGAAAGCCTATCTTACAATACAGGAAAGTGGGGGAGAAGGGGATAAGCAGGGTGGGGGGGCAATGGAAGAGAGGGCAATGGGAGGAGGGAGCAATTTGAAGTCAGTACTCCTGGGGAGGGACAGGATCAAAAGAGAGAACAGAAGCAATGGGGGGCAGGATAGGATGGAAGGAAATATAGCTAGTCTTACACAACACGACTATTATGGAAGTCATTTGCAAAACTACACAGATATGGCCTATATTGAATGGCTTGCCTTCCCAAAGGGAATGGGTGGGGAGGGAGGGATGAAGAGAAGTTGGCCCTCAAAGTTTTAGGAACAACTGTTGAGTTCTGTTCTTGCTATTAGGAAATAAGAAATACAGGGAAAGGGATATAGAAAGTTATCTGGCCCTACAAGACAAAAGAGAAGATGGGGACAAGGGAAGGGAGGGATGATAGAAGAGAGGGCAGATTGGTGATAGGGGCAATTAGAATGCTCGGTGTTTTGGGGTAGGGGAGGAGACAAATGGGGAGAAAATTTGGAACCCAAAGTTTTGTGAAAACGAATGTTAAAAGTTAAATAAATAAATTAGAAGAAGAAAGAAAGAAAGAAAGAAGCCCTAAAAGGGGCAGGTGCCAAAGGCAAACGACTGAGTTTTGCTAATGGTTGGTCCTACTTCCAGGCATAAAAATAAAGGAAATAGGTCAGTGAATCCTAACTAATCTTTACAAGTTGCATAAACTTCATCAAATCACTCTCTGTAGGCCTCACTTTCTTCACAATCAATCAACAAGCATTTATTAAGCACCGACTATGTATTAGACACCATGCTAGTTGCTAGGAATACAAAGACAAAAACTGGAACATTCTCTGGCCTCAATGAGCTTATTATATTCTATTTGGGGGAAAACACTCTCTCTGTGTGTATCTCTCTCTCTTTCTCTCTTTCTCTCCTTTTCTCTCTCTCTCTCATATATATTTGTGGGTGTGTGTGTATGTAAACTCAAATATGTACAAAGTAAATACAAAATAATTTCATGGAGAATAACCCAGAAAGACCTCATTTCAGAAATATAAGGCTTCTAAGGAAGGAGAGCGAGATACCCTTCTAAGGAAGGCAAGCGAGATACCCTGACCAAAAGCAGAGAGATAGGAGATGGATTCTTTTGTATGAGGAAAAGCAAATAGGTCAGTTGGGTGGGAAAATAAAGTGAATGAAGTCAGTCAATCAACTAGCATTTGCTAAGTGTGTACTGTGTGTCAAGGCACTGTGATCTCAAAGAACTCCCAGTCTAATGGGGTGGCAACATGCAAAAAACTAAGTACAAACACGAACTAGAAAGGACAAATTGGGGATGATTTGGGAAAGCACTAAGATGAAGGACTTCTTGTAGAAGGTAGGACTTGTAGAAGGTAGGATTGAAGGAAACCAAGGAAGCCAGAATATGGAGATGAGGAAGAAATGTATTGCAGGCATGGGGACAGTCAATGAAAATTCTTGCAGTGAGGGGTAAGAAGACTGGAAAGGTTGGAGGGGACCAGGTTATGGAAGGCTTTGAAAACCAGAGGATTTTATATTTGATCCTGGAGGTGACAGGGAGCCATTAGAGTTTATTGGTATATGATATATGATAATATATGATGTATGATTATATATGACTTGTACTTTAGAACGATTAACTTGACAATTTAGTGGAGGATGGATTGGAGTAGGAGGAGACTTGAGGCAGGAAGACACACCAGCACGCTATGGCAATAGTCAAAGCTTGAGGTGATGAGGACTGCACCAGAGTGGTAGCAGCATCAGAGGAGAGAAATGGGAGTATGAGATGTTATGAATAGGTAGAAATGACATGACTTGCCTGTACTGAGTAGATAAAGAGTATGAGAGGGTGAGGAGGAGTTGAGGATGATACCTAAGTTTTGAGCCTGGGTGATTGGGAGGATGGTGAATGAAGGGGAGTCATGTTTAAATCTAGGTAGGCTGGAAGCAAATTGTAAAGGACTTTAAATGCCAGAAAGAAGAGTTTTTGTTCTATTTTAAAGGCTTTAGGGAGCCCCTTCAACTTTCTGAACAGTCAGTAAGGGAGAGACAGGAAGCAGCTTGCACCCGATGAGTCAAACCACCACCACCACTACCACCCAGACCCCCACTTCCCCTTAGACCCAGATGTAGGGAACTTCTGCTCTGAACCCAAGAGCCTTGGGGAAAGCAGTGTCCTCCAGACTTCCAATTGTGCAGCCAGCCTGTTTCCTCTAGCTGTCATCCAGAGAAACAATTCTAGTAGAGAAGAGACCAACCATCGTCACCAACTGCTACCTATAGGACAAGCAAACCATAGCTGAAGAAGCATAACACCCTGAGGAGGAGACAAGAGGTTGTATGTGGCAGGCAAGTCAAATCACCACCACCATCTTGACCCCTAGTCTAGAACATTAAACTCAAGAGCCTTTTGAATGAGAGTGCTTACCTCCAAAACCACTAGTTCTTCCAGTATGGGCCCCATAGCCACCATCAAAGGGAGAAATCATTGTAAAGAAGCAGCTTACCTTCCTGGCTGCCACCAAAAACAACAACTAACTAAATGCCATCCATGGGCAGGTAGACCCAAGATCTCTGGAAGTTACAGCACACTCCTCTCTATCCCACAAACTACCAATTCTGTTATCCTCCTGGGAAGCAACCCCAGTGGAGATGTGTCCTGGAAACTACTTCTGTGGGTATTATAGCTACTGAAGACCCAGAAAGGAAAGTTCTTACTGCCAAAGTCCTTGGCTCTGTCAAATGGTTTATCAGAAATACCAGAAACTGATGTGATTTTTATCAATGGAAATAACATGAAAGAAGAGGTATTATCATCCATTTTGAGTGCTCCCTAAAGGCCTTAAACTGAAATCTTCTATTATCTCCCCCAATTAGAATGTGAGTTCCTGAGAGAAAGGACATTCTTGATTTTCTACTCGTATCCCCAGTACTTAGCACAGTGATTTGTACAAGGTAAGTGCATATTTTTTTTCTTCTCAATGCTTCAAGGTACACTGCTTTGTCAGCTAGGTGGAGGAGACTTGAGAAATTGGGGGCAGTAAGAGGCTCTTGCAACAATGCAAATGATGAGGGCCTGAGCTAGTAGCCATGCATGGAGACGAAGATCCCTGTCATATTTGCTCCCACAGGGTTATGAATATTGAATTTCACAGAATGTTTGTGAAAGCACTAGGACACAAATCCAAGGTATTATCTAATGCCTTGAACATAGTTAACATTCAATAAATGTTATTGAAATCAATTCAATTCAATTTGCCTTCTAATCATGCCAAGATACCATTACCAAACATAGCAACCTTCCTCTTTAATTCTGTTATCCCCAAAGAGATATGAAGAATTTTGCCCTGTGGTCTATGGGATAACTTGTAATATTGTGCCTTTTTCTCTAATTCAATTTAACTAGCATTTATTAAGAACCTAGTAGGCATGGTTCTGGGGGGATTTTCTCCTCACTCTGCCCCAGGTCCTTCCCTTGAAGTGTTAGGCACATAGCAAGCACTCAATAAATGATTTTTCATTCATTCATTTTCCTTCTCTCCCATGACAATCTTCCTCTATGGGCAACGCAGAAGAGAAGAAAGGACTGTGCCAGGCTGAAGTATTCCTCTACGTTCATATCAAGGTCACAGGTCTCCTCAGACACTTCAGTTACTCAGGATTCTCTCCTTCCCCACCCCCTCAAGGAAGATCACCTTCAGGAAACACCCTGGCACAGCTGGCTCCTGCCTTCTTTCCTTCCTCCACAATAAAGAGCTGGCATTGGCACAAGGGGATGAGACAGACTGAGATTTCCTAGTGTAATAGTATAAATGGTGCCAGCCTCACATGGGGATCCCAGATGTTTCTTCTCACAGATACTCTGAAAAGAAAACATTTCCAGGGAGAAAAATGAAAGCCATGGGTGGGGGCAGTTTGGGGGAACAGCTGCCTATCCCTTCCTTTCCTGTACAGAACCCTTCCTGTTAGCAATTTGTTACCCACTGTCCTGGGACAGACTTACTGTACACTACAGCCTGGTGATCTGTTCTTTCCATGAGAATCCAATAGGTATTTTAGTCAACATTTAACTATCTCTGCTGTGGATTGGACAGTTAATTAAAACAGCAGATAATTGAAAACCCATTTCTGCTTGGCTTTGGAGGGCATTATGGTAACATACAGTAGACTTAACTACCTGTTTGCTTAGGCAATTACTCAAATGAGTTTATTTCACCTGGACACACCCACCGTCAGTAGGCTAGAATGGTCCAGATGTGTGCTGGTCGAAACATCTGCCATAGATAATCCACAATGTGGATAATCTACATTCAGATAACTAAAAATGCTTATGTGATAGGAAGACTGGCACACATCCATGTGCCTGGGGCTGGTCACAGACCCCGAGGGACCTAGAGAGAATGTAAGAAGCTGAGAAAATACAACCAAGAAAGAGATGGGAACAACCTCTGGCCTTCACAGCCAAGGTCTGGTTACTGTTTTGGCTGCTGCCTTCACAACTGCAGCGCTAGAGACAACAACGTTTTGTCAAATAGCATATCTGTGGTGCAAAGAGAGCAACATACTTCCCAAGTCAGTTAGTCCATTTTTGCTTTTAGTGTCCCTTTGTCAAGACCCTTCTCCTGGACTAGTAGAGAGAGATGGGAAGGATGGCTCTAAGTTCCCTGATTTATATCCCAGGAGAGGAATTCAATGCTCTGCATATAGTAGATGATTAATAAATGTTTATTAAGTGAATGAATTCATAACTAAGGGCACATTTAAGAACCAAAAATATATATCCTTTGCCTTTAGGGTTAGAAGGGACCTCAGAGACCATGAAGTACAATGCCCTCATTTTATATATTTGGAAACTGAATCCCAGAGATGGGAAATGATTCAATCAAGATGACATACTGCATTAGCAACAAATTGGACCCTAGGCCTCTGGGCTCCCAATCCACTGCACCGCAGTAACAAAAGAAACCCTCCCTCCAAGGAACTCCCTGTATGGAGGGGGAGACAGACAGTGCAGCTCAACAGACCTACAGATGAATGCAGCTAAAAGATGATGCAAATAGTCCCTTTGAAAAACTGGCCCTGCAATTTCCACACCAGTCTGACCATCAGAAGCAATATCCTTGCATCAATTGCAGCTTTGAGGGACTTATTTCATAGACAGACCATCCTAATCCGCAGTGCTGGACAGGAATGACACAAAATGATTCGGCTTCACAAGAAGCCAGCCAAGTTCCCAACATCACGGAATTGAAACCAGAGTCAGAGGGCTCTTGTCACTGGCATTCAGAATGCCAGCTTAGTGTCCCCTTTTTACCGCAGCAGAGAGTCTCACGACCCAGGACATCTGCACCGGCCAGTCTCCTAGAGACAGGGACCTACTCACACGCACAGCACAGGGAGCCATACAGTGGAAACACCATCTGCATTTTATAAGGCTAGCCCAAGGGTTTCCAGACACTGTCTCCAGCTAGTTCATCTGACCAAAAAGAACAGGAAAGACGATCCTATGGCAGGAAGGAGTAGGGGAATGGATAGTGGTTGGCTACTGAAGCAGGGAGAAGCATCTTAGAATCTATCCAATGAGAAGTCTATAGAGTATTTAAGAGGTCATCAGATTCATCATCAAACTTACACTTGAGGTCATCAAATTCATAACTCTGCTCAGCTACTCGCAATAACTCATCCAGATAATTCACTGGAGGAAAAAAAGGTGTAAATGTGGAAGTCATGAGCTCTGTAACAAAGTGAGTTCTTAGACCCAACACCTTCAATTTCTCTAGCTGCCACCAGTTGAGTAGTGATTTTGTTCATGTGATTAAGCTCCCCCAACCAAGGATAACTAAAAGAGGTGATTAAGTACTTATGAAGTGATCAATCAACAGACATGAGGATCCCTGCTCTAGGGACACAAATACAAAAGTATAAGCCCCTCAGGGGGTTTATATATTCTACTACTGGGAAATATAACATGTCCACAGATAATTATATACAGAATACACACAGAAAAAGTACCCTGTGATGGAAGGGACACTAACTGAGGAGGCAGGAAAGAAATCTTGAAGGAGGTAGCACTTGAACTGAGCCACAGGTTCCTAGAGTCAGAGATGAAGCAAAAGAGCATTCGGTGTATAGGGGCCAGGCTACACCAAGGCAGTGAAGAATGTGATGCCATTTATTGCAATTAGGCCAGTTTTGTTAGAAGTACTGTGCAAGGGGTAAGGGTGAAGTAAGGGTAATATATAATAAGCCTGTAAAAGATAAGCCGGAGTCACATTGTGAAGGACTTTTGCTGCTAAACAGAAGAGTTTATATTTTATCCTAAAGGCAATGGGAAGCCCCTGATGCTTCACAACTGAATGGTATGGTCACATCTGCACTTTAAGATCAATTTGGCAGCTGTGTGGAATTGAATAAGAGGAAGACTGAATTAGGGATATCAGTTAGGAAGTTATTGAATAATTCAGGTAAAAGTAATGAGGGCCTGGACTGAGTGGTTGTGGCATGAGTAGACAGAAAGAGATATCATGAGAGATACTGAGGAAGTGCAATTAACAAGACTTGGTAACTAATTAGGCAAGGGATATGAGTGAGAATGAAAAGCTAAACATGACTCCTAGACTTCCAAACCTGGGTGACCTGGGCAGGATGATAGTGCCCTTGACAAAGAAGGAAATTAGGAAGAAGCACAAGTATGTTGTTGTTGTTAATTTTGAATATAATATATTACATATTTTATATATACATATATGAAATATAATTTTAAATATATTAGATATTTTATACATACATATACAAAATATAGTATAATTTTGAATATAATAATCCCCCCCAATGTAATAATGATTCTGAACTCTCCCAACTCACACACAACTAACAAGCTGGTTTCCCTCAAGGTTCTAGGGGTTAGGAGTGATTCTTTTTTAATGTTATTGACTCAAGTCCCCATTTATGTGTGTTAGTGGAAACAGAAAGAATCTGTTGTCTTCTTGAAAGAAAACCCAAAATGAATACTCCCAGGAATATCATGACCAAAATACAGAGATTCTAGGTCAAATAAAAAATTCTACAAACAGCCAAAAAGAAAGAATTTTAGTACTGAGGAACCACAATCAGACTCATACAAGATTGAGCAGTCGCCATTATGAAGAAGTGAAGAGCTTAGAATACAATATTCCAGAAAGTTAAGAATATGGGGCTTACAGTTAAGAACAACTTACTCAGTAAAGGGAGAGAAATAGGTTTTTACTGAAATAGAGAATTTTCCAGCATTCCTGCTGAAAAAGACTATAGCTGCCAAAAAAAAAAATCTGAAATGTAAACGAAAAAGTTAAAAGAAACCTAAAAACATAAATGTGAGCAAATAATCATAAAGTAAACAAGGATAAATTGCTTACATTCTAATTTGAGGAGATGATGCATTTGTCTCCTCTGAAGTCTACCTTAATCAGAGGTCATAGAGGGAGTCTAATTAGAGAGAAGGGCTGGTGGAAGTCCTGTTATGTCTTGATGTTGTTAAGAATGGAAAGGAATATATTAGCAGAAAAAGGAAAATGAAGATTAGGGAAAATTATCTCATATAATCTGGATGCGTAAGTAGAAGACTATCCAAAGAAGGAAGAAGGGATGGGGGGCAGTGGTTGGCACTCGAACCTCTCTCAAAGGAGTAAAGATACACAGAAGGGAATAGAAATACATTTTACTCAACAGGGAAACAGGAAGGAAAGAGAAGAAGGAGAAATTAGAGGGAAGATAAGTTAAGGGAGGGAATTAGTTCTAAACAAAACAAAGTCTAATTTAAGGTGTACAAAAATATTTATAGCTCTTTTTGAGGTGGCAAAGAATGGGAATCTGAAGGAGTGTCTGTCCACTGGGGAATGACTGAATGGGTTATGGTATACAGATATAATAGAATAATGTTGTGTGGTAAGAAATGATGAAGGGAATTTCAGAGAAACCTGGGAAGATTTATATGGACCAATGCAGAGGGAAAATTAATACAATGCCAATATTGTAAAGACAAAAAGTTTTGAATGACTTAGGAGCTCTGATCAACCTAATGATGGAGCATTATACTCATGATGGAGAGATGAAAGACTCCGGGTAGAGAATGATATATGTGTGTGTGTATATACATATATATATATATATATATGCATGTGTGTATGTATATGTGTGTATGTATCTATATGTGTATATATGTATATGTGTTTTCCTCTTAGACATGGCCAAGGCAGACATTCATTTTGCTTGACTCTACATGCTTGTAGCAGGAGTTTTGTTTTTCTCTCATTCTCAGTTGACAGGAGGGAGGAAGAAAAGACATATTTTTGTTGACTGAAAAAAAATAAAATTTAGTTAAAAAAGAAAAGGTAATGTATACTTTTCTATTCACTTTCTCTCCTCTTACGTGACCTAAACCCTTTGCAATCTGGCTTCTGACCTCATCATTCAACTGAAACTGTTTTCTGTAAAGTTATCTGTGATTTCTTAAATACTAAGTCTGATGGCTTTTTCTCAGTCCTCATGTTTCTCAACCTATCTGCTGCATGTGACACTGCTGACCAGCCTTTCCTCCTGGACACTCTCTCCTCTCTGGATTTTCATGACACTGCTCTTTCCTGGTTCACCTATCTGACTCCTTTTCATTCTCCTTTGTTGACTCAACAGTCACATCCCCTAACTGTGGGTATGTCCCAAGGTTCTATTCTAGCCCTCTATCTAGTTTTTTAAGCCCTATACAACCTGATCTCAACCTGTCTTTCCTGTCTTAGTGGACATTAGCTCCTCACCTCTCCTTCTCTGTATCCAGCCAAACGAGCCTTCTCTTTGTTCCTTACACAGGACATTTGATGTCCCATATCCATGTCTTTGCACTAGCTTTTCTTCATGATTTAATATAGTAGTGTAAATTAAATAAACATAACATATTAATAATAACAGCTAGTTTTTATACAGGATATCCTAAAAGGCTTAATAGAATTTTAAGGGTTAATAGCTTTTGAAATACCTTGCATAGCACTTTAAAATTTGCAAAGTACTTTATATATGGTATATCATTTGATCCTCCCCAAACCCCAAAAGGTTATTGTCATCCTCATTTTACAGATAAGGTAACTGAGGCAGACAAAGGTTAAATGACTTATTTTTGATCATATAGCTAGAAAATGTCTGAGGCAAGATTTGAACTCAGGTCTTCTGAACTCTAAGTCCAGAACTCTATACAATGAGCCATCTAAGCTATAATTGTTATGGTTGCTATCAAAATGTTTGCTTATCAAAAATAGGGATATATGTTCACCACTTTTTCTTTTTTCTTTTTTTTTTTGGCGAGGTAATCAGAGTTAAGTGACTTGCCCAGGGTCACACAGCTAGTAAGTGTCAAGTGTCTGAGGTCAAATTGGAACACAAGTCCTTCTGACTCCAGGGCACAGTGCTCTCTCCACTGAGCCACATAGCTGGCCCTTGAAACATCTTACCTGAACTATTGCAATAGCCTCCCGTTTGTCCTCATCGTCTCCAGTTTCTTCCTTCTTTGATCCATGCTCCTCACAACTGTATTCCTAAAAGAGAGGTCTGACAATGTCACTACACAAGAAGTTCTGTTGCATTTCTATAATTTCTAGGAGAAAATACAAACTGGCATTTTAAGCCCTTCACAATCTGACTCTGACCTACCTTTCCAAACTTACAATATATTACTTCCCTTCACATACTCTGTGTTGTAATCAAACTACCCTACTTACTGTCCATCACATGGGACACTGCCCCACTCCCACATGGAATATACCTCCTTCACCACCACCTCTTAGAATCCTTTTGTCTTCTTCAAGGTTCAGCTGAAAGGCCACCTCCTGCCCCCTAACCTGGCCCCAGGTGGTAAGCCCTCACCCATCAAAAAACTTACCTTGCTTTTTTTCTACCTATATGTGCTGTTTCCTTAGTAATTCCTTAGAAGAAGGAACTTTTTTGTTTTTTATCTCTAGCATAGTAGTTGGTACATAATGTTTAATAAATATCTGTCAGTTGATTGGTTGAACAACCAACAGAGTCAGAACTAAACCCAAATCTCCTGACTCCGAGACTAGGGTGCTTTCCATTGTACCATACTGTTTTCACTGTTAGGGAAGATTCATGTTGTTAACTTTCCTTCCCCCTGTGGCTTGACTTAACTTTGACTTAACCTTGCTCCAGAAATGCCTTGGGGGTATTTTCCATAACTTTTCTGAAGAAAGAAAGCCTGAAAAGTCAAAAAAGAAGATTGGCTGGCCTGGAGCCCTCATCCCTTACTCTGTTTCTGTCCCTCACAGACAGAGACTCTGTGGCACTCCATCTTTGTCAAAAGCAGGTTCCTAAAGGAAATCAGAGTCTAGATCAGGGAACAGACATTCTGGGGCCAACCTGACCCCCAAGAAGCCTCTAGGAGCTTGGAAACCAAAGAATTGGAGCAATTCCAATGCAAAGAGGAAGAAACACCAGGAGCTTGGCCTTTCCCCAGACCCTAAACTCATTTCAAAAGCCACAGTCGCTTTCCTCTCCCTCCTCCCCCTACCCAGCAACTGATGGGTCCAGCAGGAGAGGGAAATGCCAGGGTCAGCAAGTCAACATCAAGACAAAGGCATTCAAAGGGAAAATCCAAAGTCACTGGGCATAGAAGTGACCCTGATCAAAGCCACAGAGATGGTGCAGCAATCCCCAGGGAGCCCCTGCTATAGGAGCTGGAAATAGATGAGCCAGTAATGAGAATGGGCACGACTGGGCTCCTCTCCTCTGTGCTGCCCGAGGGAATCCATTTACTTTCCCTAGTTCACTAACAATCCTTGCAGTCCCTGTCTTTGACATTGTTACCACCTGTTTCCTTTCCTCTGCTCATGCCAAAAGTATCTAAAAACAGACTCAATAAATCCCTGAGAGGAGAGGGGGGACAATCAATTAAGCAATGAGCTTCTATCAAGTGTCTGCTATGTGTCAGGCACTCTGCAAGGTTCTGGTGGTGCAAAGACATAAATGAAATAGTACCTCAACTCAAGGAGTTCACATTCTCTCAGGAGAGACAACAGGTGCACACATATACAATATTTTCAAAACAAATGCTGGGTAATTTTGTGGGAGAAGCATTAGAGGAGGATCAGAAAAGCTTTCTTGAAGGAGCTGCCATTTGAGCAGAACTTTGAAAGATACTCGAGGTTCTAAGAGGTAAAAGTGAGGAGGGACTGTATTCCAGGTTTTGGAGATGCCTGGGGGCATGAGATGGAATGTCATGTGTAAGCTATTGCAAGTAGGCCAGTCTGGCTGGAAACTGTCAAGTCAGTAAGCATTTATTAAGTACCTACTATGTGCCAGACACTCTGTTACAGGCTGAGGATACAAACAAAGACAAAAAGACAGACCCTGCTCTCAAGAAACTCAACATGCAAATAGCTATATACAGATAAGATATATATCTAGGTTAAATTATAGACACTCTTGGTGGGAAGCACTAGCATTAAGGGGAATTGGGAAAGGTTTCTTATAGGAAATGGGGTTTTAGCTGGGACCTGAAAGAAGTAAGGGAAACCAGGAAAGGGAGAGGAAGAGGAAGAGAATTCTGGCATGGGGAGAGAGCCAGTGAAAGTGCCTGGAGCCTTATGTGTAAGAAACAAGACCAGTGTCATTGGATTGAAGACTACGTGGAGAAGAGTAAGGTGGAAAGGTAGGAGTGAGCAAGGTTTTAAAGGACTTTAAAGGCCAGAGCATTTTACATTTGATCCTAGAGGTGACAGGGAGTCCCTAGAGGAATGACATGGTCAGGCGTGCACTTTAGGAATATCAATTTGACAGCTGAGTGGAGGATAAGCTGGAATAGGGAGAAACTTGAAGCTGAGAGACCAACCCACAGGCTTATTGTCTTATAATAATAAGACGGACAACTATACATTTGATCCTAGAGGTAAGAGGGAGCCGCTGGAATTGATGGGATTGAGGGGGTAATAGCCATGATCAGACTTGCACTTGCCTGAACCAGGGTCATGACAGTATCAAAGGACAGAAATTTACAAGAGAGGTTACAAAGATAGAATTGGCAGGACTTGGCAACTGATTGGACATGGTGGAAGAGGGGAGTGAGAGAATGAGAAATCAAGGATAATTCAAAGCCTGGTTGACTGTTGCTCAACAGTAATAGAAAAGTTGACAAAGGGAACTATTTAGTGGGAAAGGTTATGGCTTCAGTTTTGGACATGTTGAGTTTAAGTTGTCTGTGGGACATCCAATTTGAGATGTACATAGGCAACTGAAGATGTAAGCCTGGAGGTCAGCAGAAAGGTTAGGGCTAGATAAATAGACCTGAGAATCATCTGCAAAGAGACTATTTGATCCATGGGAACTAATGAGTAACCAAGCAAAATAACATAGTGGGAGAAGAGGGCACAAGTCAGAGCCTTGGGGAAAATCCATGGTTAGCAGGTATGACCTGGATGAAGATCCAGCAAAGGAACAATCAGACAGATAGGAGAACTAGGTCAGAGCAGTGTCACAAAAACCTAGAGAGGAAAGAGTATCATGGAAAAGACTGTCAACACTGCAAAGAGGTCAAGAAGGATAAGAACTGAGAAAAGGCCATGAGATTCAGTAATTGAGAGATCACTGGTAACTGTAAGCAGGAGTCATATGCAATCAGTCTGGGGGGGGGGGGGAAGGTTGGAGTCAAATTATAAAGGGGTTAGATGGTGCAGTGGCTAGAGTGCTGGGCCTGGAAGTCAGAAGGACTCATGATCATGAGTGCAAATCTGGTCTCCAACACTTATTAACTGTATGACCCGAGGCAAGTCACTTAACCCTGTTTGCTTCAGTTTTCTCATCTGTCGAATGAGTTGAAGAAGGAAATGACAAACCACTCCAGTATCTTTACCAAGAAAACCCCAATGGGGTCACAAATGGGTTGGACACAACTGAAAAATGACTGAACAACTGAAAATGACAAACAGAAGAATTTGAATCTGAAGCTAGAGACAATAGGGAGACAGCAAAATCCTGTCGGACATTGAAAAGTAGTGAGACCCTGAGCAAGTCACTGGACCTCTCTCAACCTCATTTATTAAAATGAGGATGATAATAGTACCTACCTCTCAAACTTTCCAAGATGATCAAATGTGATAAAATATGTAAAGCACTCTGGATACGCTAGCTATCGTTATTCTTAAGAAGTCAAACAGATTTGTATTTCACTGGTTTTAATTTGGTAGCTCTATCAAGGATGGATTGAAAGGTAGGAGGCAGGATTCTCAGAGATCAATTAAGAGGCTAATTAGATAGTCCAGACAACAGGTGATGAGGGCCTGAATTAGAATGGGAGCCTGAATTAGTACAGTAGCTATAAGAGTGGAGAGAAGGGAACGGAAACAAGAGATGCTATAAGGTAAAGTCCAACAAATTTTTAGCAACTGATTAGTCCAGGGGTCACACGTAACCTCCAGGCCACAGGTTCCCCACTCCCGGATTAGGCTTAAGTGCTGAGAATGAATCCTAGACAATGAATGAGCTTGCATCTGCAAAGATGATGTCATCCTCACCAAAAACAGGGAAAGTTGGAGGATGGAAAATATTTAGGAGGAACATTATACAGTCGATTTTGTACACATTAAGTTTGAGACATGCTCTTCAGTCAAGCTCATGACATTCTTGGGTGCTCCAGACTCTGCCTCTACATTGGAATTCTTCCTAGGGCCCTGGGCCTCTGACTGGTGAGAGTCCACCACATAAAGCCTAATTCAGACCAACCACGCTATTCACAAAACTATCTTCATGCCATGCCACTATAAGGAAGAGTATCCTTACACTCTTATACTCTATATAAAGGAATATATATATATATTCCCTGTCCCCATTTTTCCATCTCTAGTCCTTAGAACAATAATCAATCAGTAAGACCACTTCTAGAAAGAATTGATTAATTACCCAGTGACTCCACTTACTATCTCTTCAACTTCCTTGGGCAAAACACCCAACACTGGCCACCATCTTCCCTTATGCTGTTTTCCCCTATTATAATATAACTTCCTTATATGAGGGCAGTAATTGTTTTGCTTTCTGAATTTGTATCTCAATTTTTAGCATCGTGCTTGGTACATCATGAGTGCTTAATAATTTTTTTTCAGCTCCTCTGCTCTTGCTCTAATTGGTGCATTCAGGTACGACCATCCACCACCTCATGGCTGAAAGCCTCAACAAAGAGTGCAAAATGACCAAGCACACGACTAAGTGAAGCTATTGGCACCAGTGCAAGGATCTGACCAAGTTTATGAGTGACATGATTGAGGAAATGTGTGGATTTTCCCTCTATGTACTATGTACCAGACACTATGCTAAGGGCAGTTAATGTTCTTCAGACTCTTCAGACTCAAGAAGATCTGAGTTCAAATGTGGCCTGAGATATTTACTAGCTGTGTGTCCCTGAGCAAGTCATTTAACTGCTGTCAGCCTCAGTTTCTTCAACTGTAAAACAGAAATAATAATAGCACCGACTTCACAGAGTTGTTGTGTCAAATGACATATTTATAAAGTGCCTATCATACAGTAGGTGCTTAATAAATGCTTGTTTCCTTCTTTCTTCCTTCCTTGCAACTATTTTTAAAATGACATTCCATCTCCAGGCTCTGTACCTTTGCAGTGGCTCTTTTCCAGGTCTGTAGTGCCCTTCCTCCTCATTTTCATCTCTTAGAATCCCTGACTTCCCTACAGACTCAGTGCAAACACCACCTCCTATTAGAGGTCTTTCCCTTGTGCTCCATGATAATGCCTTCTCCTCAAAGGCTACCTTCCCTCTACTGTGTATGCATCTCTTTATGTACCTACTTATATACATGTTGTCTCCTGCTGTAGAATGTAAGTACCTTGAGGAAAGGGCATGTTTTTGCCTTTCTTTGTATTCCTGCCTAGCACATAATAAGCATTTAATAAATACTTATTGATTGGTTGATTGTTTTTATGAATAAAAGCACCCAGGTTCTGCAGGTCCACTGAAAGCATCTTCAGGACAAATTCAGTAACAGACAGGAAGGAAGGAAGCATATGTACCCTATCCTATTCATGAGTGGTTTGGGTTTTTTTCTATTAGGTTTCTATATTTTAAAAGTTTTTCTTTCCACATACTTAGAGATTGTTAGTATTTCACATGGTAACATCTACTGAAAACATTGCTCTTAAATTTTTATGGATCAATAACATCCAATTTATTGTGAGCAACAGGTTTCTCTTCAATAATGCAGAACCATAAGCAACAGGTGAGAGTTGCAAAGGAACAAAGGTAGGCTAGGTGTCAAGAAAAATTTCCTAACAATTCGAAATGCACAAAAAGTGAAATGGACTGCCTGACAAGTGGTGGTGCTCCCTCTTTGGAGGTCTTCAAGTAAAGGTTGTATGATCCCTGTCAGGTCCTGTTCTATGGGAATGCTTTTTGCACATGGGTTAGATTGGATGGCCACCAACATCCCTTCATTGAATTCTGTTTAACCTGTGACCTCCATGTCATAGATGGGAAAAGAGACAGAGAAGTGTAATTTACTTCCTTTTATTCATCTACAGAAGTCCCATTCCCTAAGGGGCCTCAGAAACTAGAAATGATCAACTAATCTGTATAAATACATCACTGACCATGTTCAGAGGTCTCATCCTGATATGAAGATGATCCCAGGTTCTCCAAGGTTAAGCCAACTGGATACTAACTCTTCTGGGTTCAACAACTAGTTTTTAAATGTCTATGATAAACAGAGCAGACCCTGAGGAGAGATAAAAATATTAAATAAGATCAGGTCCCTTCCTACATGAACTTTATGTTAAGAGAGGCAGTATGGCATGGTATAAAGGGCTTTGAACCTGACTTGGGGAAGGAGAGAACCAGATACAAATCTAACTGGGTTCCAAACACTTCCTAGCTTTGTGTCCATGGGGGAGTCACTTCAATCTCTCTGTGCTTCAGTTTTCTAATCTGTAAAATGGGGATAATAATACTTCCTTCCAGGGTTTCTATGAGCATAAATGAGTATATATATGTATAAAAAGCTAGATGAATATCAACTGTTGATTTTATTTGTAATCCTACCACCAACCATGGAAAAAAAATTTTTTTTTTGTAATATGGACCTGGCATGAATTGGCTATCTATGACAATAGCAACTCACATTTATATAGCGCTTCAAGGTTTGTCAAGAACTTTCCTTAAAACAATCCTTGGAGGAAATTAAGGTTAAGTGATAACTTACAAAAGAAGTTTGAGGTAGGATTCAAAAGCTAAATCTCCTGATGCAGAGTCTAGTACAGAGTTCTGGCCAATAGAGGAAGCTGTCTCCTACCCACTAAATTCAGAGAAATTCAGCACTGGACATTTAATCAACAGGTGATTCAATTAAATTCAATTTAATATATGTATATGTGTATACAAATATATCTATTTGTATACATAAAGGCTATTTGTATACATATACTTCTATACACACACATATATGAATACCTACCATATGCCAGACATTGTGCTAAGTAAGGTAATGCAAAAAACATAAATAAATAAACATCCCAACCCCCAGGACCTACATCCTACAAGGTGGATGCAACATATATTCAAACAAATATTGAGTAATACAAAGTAACTTCAGGAGGGAGCAAATGCTAATAACTGGGAGCATCAGAAAAGTCCTCATGTAGGAGGTGGCTCTTGGGGCCATGTTTTGGAAGAAACTAGAGATTTAAGGAAGAGGAGGAAGTGAGAACCAAGGGCATTCCAGACATGGGGATTCAGTGCATTTGTTAAGCATCTACAAAGTGAAAGGCATTATGCTAAGTTCTAGAGATACAAAGAAGGGCACTGAGGCAGCAGATAGAATATCTTTGTTTCATAGGCCAGTTTTGAACAAGGATGCGTGTGAAATAAAATTAGAAAGATAAGTGGAACCCTAATTATGGGAGGCTTTAAACCCCTAGCTTTTATTTCCTTTCTGAAGATAACAGGGAACCCTTGAGGATTTCTGAGTGGGGTGGAGAGAGAAGTTGGTATAATCAGACGTGTTTTAAGAACATAAATTCGACAACTGTGTGGAGGATGGAGTGCAAAGAGAAGAGATTAAAGGCAAGAAAACCAAGCTGTAGATTACTGCAATAGTCCAAGCAAAAGGTGATGAAAACCTGAAATAGAGCAGAGGTTGGGTGGAGAGAAAGGATGTTCATACTAGGGAGATTGGGTTGACTGGGAATTAGTTGTTTTGGCCAAAGCAATTTCTGAAGACCATCTACTAAGGGATGGAAGGGTTATATTCTGAGAAGGTGGAAAGAATAAGCATATGAAACATGCTGATGAAATCACATGTCCTTTGAAGTATTAAGGAAATAAATAACAGATAGCTTAACCTGTTACCTCTTCCAAGGGTATTTGCATTTTAAAATAGCCTATAATAAATCTCTAATAATAGAATTTCATGCACAATGGCAGGCAAATCAGCAGGGGAGATAGTTTGGGCAGGGAGCCCAGTCTGGTATCCCTCAAATCATGTAAATGGCCATATACTCCACTTACAGGAAAAGCAGACCCTGGAGCCAGGGGGATGGAGGATACCCAGATTTCACATTTTTCGAGGCAAGTCTCTTCCTCCCAAATAACAGGCAATTCTGTGTGGTCCATTTCTGCCTCAGAAAGTGAAAAAAAATGCCGATGCATCAGTCTTCCAAAAACACCTTTGTGTGTGGTTTAAAAAAAAAAAACCTTCATCAGTTTAAGTCCAAATGATTGTTCAGTGTTCATATAAAATTCAGTACAAACAGATTTGGATAATCCATGCTAAGGCTTTTCCTATGACTGAGAATCTAAGCAATTTAAAAACTAATCCTTCATCCCTCTGAATGACAGGGTAATGAAGAGCCCAGCAGAAAAAAAAAATCTTTGCTGGCCTTGCGTATTTACTGCATGAATGGAAAACATTTTCCGCAGTGATGAGAGTGATCAGCAGGAGTTAAGCCAATAGGAATTTGATCTCTAAGAAATATCTTTGTGTGCCATCTAAATATTAATGGTCAAGGTCGTAAAAAAAAAAAAACCATCAAAACTCTATCAAGCCCAATGGGAGTTGGACAAGAAATGGCGTAAACTTCCAGGGTAAGAAGCACATGACTATCCCATTAGGACCTACATTTCTTGTAAGGTCATAGATCCCAAGAATAGGGCCCAAAGGCATGGTTCAGATACTTTAAATTTCCAGAAGACATATGCGGGCAGTGAGTGGATGCAGACATCTACGAGGAAGAAGTAGAAGGCAGCCCATGTGGCAAAGATGGCAATATGTGCCAAGTCATGGGGTTATCCAAAGACAAAACTGGGACAGGTGAAACCAAATTGTAGGTCCAATCATGAGAAGAAGAGGCAGGGGATCCAAAGAAATGATCAGCTCTGGTCAACGCCATAAAGAAGCCACAGCCCAGGAGATGGAGCAATGAGCAAGAATTGCACACACCAGTTCATCAAGCTACTAAGGTTTTGTCTGGAGGGGGAAGTCTTCCTCTCTGCATTCTACTAAAGAAGAGAAGAGAGGGCATTCACTTATTTGGGGAATAGTTGCCGAAAATGTTTCTGAAGTTGCCGAAAATGTTTCTGAAGTTGATTCATTTCTTTTTTTCTGTTCCAGCTGCTTATTTTGTGCTATGGCTTACCTAGGTTTCTGTTAGCACAGAAATTAATAACTGAGTACCTAGACCACAGTGGATTTCAAATAACCATGTTTCATACTTTGATGGGGGCATGAACCCCCTACAAACATAAACACAAATCTGTGGGATTAATGCTAGTAAGGCCAAAAGCAGGGCCAACGCCTTACACCACATGCAATATGTATTCTACCTGCTAATACATATGGAGGCTTAGGAGCACTGTTTCCAGAAATGCATAAAAGCGGTGGGCCCTTTCCCTCCCAACTTCAGAATATGTTTAGGTATTCTCTGACTGTTTCCTCTTGGCTGACTTTGTAGTGATGAAAAGTCTTTTAATTGTCTTCTAAGCTGGTGTATGTTTCCAGTTTGGAATATTGTTTTAAAAGCTAATTGATTTTTATTACTTAAATGATTTAGGGGAGATATTAATAGATTGATATTGGGGGAATATGTCAGATGGAAGCTTGTGCATGATAGAACTAGACCACCCCTAATCCCTGAGGGTCACCCCTAGATCTCAGAATGAGGTTGTCACATTCTAGAAAGCTTAATTGCCAATCTGTGTAGTTTGGGAGAGTGAGCTCAGAGCCTAGGCACTACATAAGCATGAGATTTCTGCCAAATATGTACTCATATTTGTCCATCAATACATATTTGTGTAGCAAGGTTCTACCCCCTAAGAAAGAGATGAAAATAGATTCAGACACATTTCACATGAAACTACCCAAGGGAACTAACAGTTCTATTTCAAAATTTAACTAATTTATGATGTTTTGTGTTCCATTAATAAAAACTGGCAGAAATTTTTTTCAAATACATTTAAACTTACAGCATTTTCTCCAATAATTGAATCATAAACCATAGGATTTTAGGAGATCTTGAAACTCCCTAATTTTATAAATGAGAAAAAAAAGTCAAAGAAGTGAAATTACTTTCCCAAGGTCACACATCAAATTAGTGGAAGAACTAGGAAAGATCTGAAACTAGGTCTGAGTAATATTAAAGTACTAGGTACTATAATAGGAACATATTAAAATTCAATTCAAGAAACATATAGAGTCTACTATATCCAGAACACTGTGCTAGGAGATGGGGAGACAAAGATGAAAAATAGCACTGCCCCTGTGCCTCCACTTGCTTATAATATAAAAATATAATATTTTTTAAAATTGTACAGCCTGCACATAAATGATCCATGTGATAGAGGGTAGAATGTGATAAAGAAAAAAGAGAAGTGTTATAAGAAATTGAGTAGAGATCATTTTTAGCCAGGGGAATCATGAGAGGCTTCATGAAGAAGGTTTCACCTGAGCTGGGTCAAAAAGAAAGAATAACCAATCTTATTAGAAAAAGAGAATTAAGTGAGCTAGAAGACAACTGACAACAACTCACGAAGATGGAAGTATTCAAAAGAGAAGGGCAACGCTGGCACCACAAAGGGACATCCCAAGATAACAATGACTATGTTATTGAGCTTAGGAGAGACCCTGTCCTATTGGGAATTTCAGAAAAGGAAGCAACAGAGGCCTGAGCCCCCAGATACTTGGCCCTATTTTCCAGCATCCTAGGGATGGGCCAGTAAATTTGTAGGAGGTTTTTTCAACAATACATATCATAGACTAAGAGTTGGAAATAACTTGAAGGAAATGTCCATGTATATTAAGCATAATAATTCAAAAGGCTGATTGGATGAGGGCAACAGTAACTCACTTGCCTGATAGAGGGTTTTCTGAAATCACGCTTGATGCATTTGCGCTGTTCATTCAACCTCCTGCAGGTTATTTCATCCTCTTTCAGGAAAGGGAGAGAGAAAGAGGTGGTTGAAAATGAATGTTTATGGAGCCAAGAACTGTAAGTGAACAGTGAATAATCTGCAGGGGGAAAGTGCAATGTCAACAATTGGTCAGAGCTGATCACAAAAGCCTGGCATTCTTGTACACCTCCCTCATCCTGTTTCATTGGGTCCTCACTCTGATAATTTGCTCTTTTGGAATTCTTCTCCAGCTTCCAATCCTCTTATGCACAGGCCCCTTGTGCCAACAATGTTAACTACCAGTGACACAAGGAATGTGCATCTAAGTAAACAGATTTCAGAAATACACAATAAGCCAAAGCAATCACCCACCAATCATCTCCCTTGGTGGAACTGGCCAGAGGTCTAGAATAGGGAAATAGAATATAGGTGAGACTCTTTCTGAACCTCTTTGCTCCTTCTGCTTGGGCTTCTCATGGGCCAGGCCTCAGGATATTCAGAATGCTATACAGCTATCCCTTCCACGTTGAGACTTCCTTCATCACAGTTTCAATGTATTGCAGTTTGGCATAAGAAATTACTATAGTATTTGTATTTTTTTTTGTTTCTTTTTCATACAGTATTTTTACTTATCATTGACCTATGTATAGCTTGTGGCCAAATACTTAACCCAGATCTTACAATAAGCTACTGTGAACACCCGGTAAAAGAAAAAGAAAACAAACTTCTTGTCTGGTACAAATGGAGGGCCAAAGCATTTTACATGGATTTTCCAGATTGTGGGGGTGCTGCATTCCAAACCCTGTGATATGGAAGGGATAACTGTATTCTAAAAAGGAATGCAAAGGGCATGGCCTGTCTGCCAAAACTAAGAACCAATGGATAGTAATGACAAGGAGGCAGGTTCAGGTGGAGATAAGGAAGTTATTTCAGTTAAGTCCAACTCTCTGTGATCCCATTTGAGGTTTTCTTGGCAAAGATACTGGAGTGATTTGCTATTTCATTCTTCAGCTCATTGGACAGATGAGGAAACTGAGGCAAACAGGGTTAAGTGACTTGTCTAGGGTCACACAGTTAGCATCTGAGATTGGTTTGAACTCTGGTCTTCCTGATTCAAGGCTTAGCATTCTAACCACTGCACTATGTAGTTTCCCCATAACTTGAGTTTACAATAATGGGATAGGTTGTTTGGTTAGATCGTGGTGAATCCATCATAGGATGTCTTTAAAAAGGAGAGAGAAATACTGTCAGGGATGTTGAAGAGGGGATTTTCTGTCCTGGATGGAAAGTTAAACTAGATGACCTTGAAGGCCTTTCCCTACTCTGAATATCTATGACTCTAAGACTCGATTCCAAGATTCAAAGGTTTTAGAGTTCTATGATTCCAGAATCAAAGAAATATCCAGCAGCTCCATTATATCTGCTAGTCACCAAACTTTCCAAAGTAGTACTTTTTACCTTCTCTTCTCTGGTCCTCTACAGACATTGAAAAAGTGTGCTTTGCACTTAGTATCTGGCCCTCTCAGCTCTACAGAACTAACCCCCAGCACTAGAAGGCATATATATTCATTTTAAGGAGGAGATACTCTGTGGTTTTTGCAAGGCTTAGGAACGTTAACTATGTACTCAGATTTAAACATAGGGTCAGTGGGTGGCAGCCTATAGTGTGACATGAGGTATGCCAGAGATCCTATTCCCCTTGCTCTGGGCACTACCTCTTTTACTGTAACCTAGTGGGAGTGATTTTTTGGCTCCCATGTGTCATTGTTGACTCATATTGAGCTTTGTTTAGTTAACTAGTCATGTGTGACTCTTCATCACCCCATTTGAGGTTTTCTTTGCAGAGATAGCGTAATGGCTTGCCATTTCCTTCTCTCGCTCATTTTACAGATGAGAAAACTGAGGCAAATAGGGTTAAGTGATTTTTCCAGGGTCACATAGCTAGTAAGTGTCAGAGGCTAAATTTGAACTCACGTCCTCCAGACTCTAGGTCTGTTGCTCTATCAACTATGCTACCTAGTTGCCCCGATACTGAGCTTACAATCCATTAAAATCATCAGATCTTCATAGGAACTTTTCTACAATAGTCTAACAATTTCATATTTATGACATTGATCTTTTGAACCCAAGTACAAGTCTTTGGGGAAATAATCTTCATATGATGACTCTCAAGAAGAACTACTAGGAGGGTAGAAGAGAAAAAGATTTCCTTACACACTATTTGTTTTCTTACTCTCTACCCATGTCACCAGTGAAAACCATTAAAGTTGAGTTTCATAAAATTTAGAGGTAAATGGCCTCTTAGAGATAATCAAGTTCAATTACTTTGTCTTTAAAATGAGAAAACCAAAGCTGAGAAGTAAATAATTTTCCTATGGTCACACAGACACTGACTTCATAATAAGGGCTCTTTCCATTATACCACTCCCCTTTCTTTGTGCCTAAATTAAGTACTTGGTGTGACCTTCTTAACTGGGGAGTCCCAATTAAGCTCTGCCATTCAAATGCAGCTTTGGGGAAAGGAAAATTGTGGCTATTAGCCCAGAGATGGCCCTTTATTCCTCATCTAGCATCATTCAGACAGACCCTTTCCCCCAACATATTCTCCTTCATTCTGGACTCGGATGAAGAAGTGACCTTTCTCCTTGCTAAGGCTAACCCTTGTCAATATCATCCTTTCCCAATCTTCCCCCACTATCAACCTCCTTTTCTTATCTTCAGTTTCTCTCAATCTACTGGCTCCTTCCCTGCTGGCTACAAACATGTCTATCTCCCCAATTCTCAAAACAAAACAAAACACTTTGATCCTACCTTTCCAGCTGTCATCCTATATCTCTCTTCTCCTTCCTGGCTAAACTCCTTCAGAAATCTATCTACACTCAGTGGCACCACTTCCTCTACCCTCGGCCTCTTCTAAACTCTCCACAATCTGGCTCATCATTTAACTAAAATCACCCTTTCCAAAGTTTACAATGGCAAATGTAATTAATTGACAATCCTCATTTTCTCAATCCTCACCTTTTTGATCTCTCTGCCACATTTAACACCACTGATCATCTCATCCTAGATGGTTTCTCTTCTCTGTGACTTTTCTAAAGTACTACTATGACCATATTACCCCTCAAATAAAAAGTTGTCTATTTGGAATTTAATTTCCTTATAACATGATTCCTTCTGACCATTCTAATTTTATTAAAATTTACTCCCCTGGTTACTAGATGGCATAGTAGTACATAAAGTAGTAGACAAAGGCTGGGCTGAGTTCAAATCCAGCATCGGATTCTATGTGACCACAAGCAACCTCTGTTTGTCTCAGTTTCCTCAATTGTAAAATAAGGGACAATCGCAGCAATTACCTCAAAGGGTTGTTATGAAGTTCAAATGAGATCATATTTGTAAAGCACTTAGCATGGTGCCCAGCACATACAAGAGCTCATTCTCTTCCCTTTTCCCTTCACCCCAATTCATATACCCTGTGATGTAACCACACTGGCCTATTTGCCATTCCTGAAACGAAGACACTTCATCTCCCATCTCTGAGATTTGCTCTGACTGCTCCCTCACTTCCACTTCCTGACTTCCCTCAGCTCAAATCTAACCTTCCACAGCAGTTCTTTCTCTGTCCCCTGAACTACTAGTACCTTCCCCTCACAACTTCCTTTCCACCTATTTTCTATATGTCTTGTATGTACCTAGTTAGCTTTCCCCTATTAGAATACACACTTCTTGAAGGCAGGAAGTGTTTTTTGTGTTTTATTGTTGACCCAAGTGATTAGCACATCTCCTAGCATACAGATGGTTCAGTGGATAGAGCCTGGAGTCAGGAAGACTCACCTTCATGAGTTCAAATATGGCCTGGGCAAGTCACTTAACTTCATTTGCCTCAGTTTCCTCATCTGTAAAATGAACTGGAGAAGGAAATGGCAAACCACTCTAGTATCTTTGCCAAGAAAACCCAAGTGGGGTCACAAAGACTTGGACATTACCGAAAGGACTGAGTAATAAAAGCACACAGTATAAACACTAATGTACTTTTGTTGAATGACTGACATGGATTATGATTCCAGAAACTTTGGTTTCTCATCCTGGCTTTTGACCCTGATGACCTTGGGCTACTTATTTAATCTTTTGGAGCCTCATTAGTTCTGTTTGTTAAATGGGGATCAAACTTCCTTCCCTTTCTACCTGGAAGGGGGTATGTGAGGATAAAATAAAAACCTGGATGTGAAAACCTCTTTAAAAAGAATGCATAGGACAGACAAAAGGAATTTTGATTAAAAATCACATAAAATTTTATGTTGCCTCTTGTCTGTATTCTAACTGTTTCGTGAGTGGTTTTCTTCTGTCTCCCCATCAAACTGGAATGGGACAAGAGCATTGTTCAAGCTGCCAGGCCCATGTTATTTCCCCTTGTCTCTTTACAGAGGCATCCACATATCATGCTCTAGGTCAGAGAATCAGAGAACTAGCTTAGTGGGATGGTTGTCCAAACATCGTGGACAGCAGCACTTTCTGATGCAGGAAGACACAGTCCCCCTAGACAGGGAATGACACGGCACCTTAGTCTAACACACAAAAGTACATCATAGCTGTCTTCCTCTGCCTTCTGCTCCCTTTGTTCAAACAAATAAACAAACAAACCTCACAATACCATGGAGTTAGAGACTCTCTTCACCTTCTTGTCAGACCAGCTGGGCATAAAGGTGAGGTGTCTTGGCTCCCCATCTAAATATCATTGCCAGGACTCCGTTGAACATGTCACAGAGACTTTCCCTGGGCATATCACACCACCAAGTGGCCTAATCTTTTTCTGTGCTGGCTCTAGCACTTATATATCTCCTAGACACAGTCAGTTACCAACAACTTGCAACACAGAAAAGAGAAAAATCACAGAATCACTGAACTTTAGAGCAGAGGTATCAAACTCATCATTGCTCACCAAACTCCCAAGCATAGCTGAATCAAATTAAAGTGGAATGGAGCAATGTTTAATAAAATAAATAAAAATACAACACAACATAGATAATGTTAATTTGTGGTTTTCAATGTTAATCTGTGGTCCACAGGGATTTGTTTCTATTTGAGTTTGACACCACCAGACTTTAGTATTCAAAGAGTCCTTAGAAATCTTGTCCAAATGCCTTCTCTTACATACAATGAGATACAAGGTGACTCTTCCAAAGTTACATAGTAAATTAGTGGCAAAGCAGATACTAGAACTCAAGGCTCTTGCCCACCAATCCATCCTCTTATCCAAATCTAAAAAGTATCAGACCTTTGTACCACCTCATGACCACAGTGCAGGAATTAAACTCATTCTAGCCGTGGGTTCAAATCTCACTTTTGATACTTCCTGTGTGATGTTAGGCAACTCATTTAACCTCCATGTGACTCAGTTTGGACATTTAAAAATGAGGGGATCAGACTAAATCATCCCTGAGGTCTTCCCCAGCTCTAGAGCTATAAAACCAAAAGATCTAAAAAGGTTAGAAGGATCCAGACCTCTGGAGTATGTGGTGGTGCCAGGGCAGCTCTGATCAGTGACCAGAACCAAGTTTACTTGTTCCATCTAGCTCAAGTCTTCTTAACCTTGGGTCCTTAGACTTTTAAAATATTTTGATATTAAATACTTTAGAATATTTTGATAACTGCATTTCAGTGTAATTGGTTTCCTTTGTAATCTTATATATTTTATCTTATGCTTTTAAAAACATTATTCAGAGGAAGGGTCCATAGGCTTCACTAGACTGTCATAAGAGGCCTCTGACACATAAAAACAGCTAAGAACCCCTGCTCTCATCAACCCAGCAAGCAACAAGCACTTATTATTCAACTAGGCACCAAGATACAATGGTCCAATGAAATCATCCATGCCCCAAGGAACTTAAATGCAATCTGGAGAGAGAACACATACATATTTAAGTTTACACAAAATAAACACTAGACTTTGGGGTTTTTTTATGAAACACTAGCAGCTAGGGGATTAATCAAAGTCTCATAGAAGAGGCAGTGCTTCAGCTAAACTTTGGAAGGAACCTAGGAATTCTAAGAGATAGAGTTATGAAGAGGGAGTGCATTCCAGACATGGGTGATAATCTATACAGGCACACAAAAGGGAGATGAAATTTCTTAGAGGGTGTGCTAGAGCCTGCTTACAGCTGATTATTTCACTTTTGGTGCAAGCATTTCTATATGAGAAATCAGATATCACTACAGATCAGGATCTGATCTATTATTTTGTTGATTGCCCAGACTTAATAATAAAGTGATGGAGGAAATGTTAATGGTTCAGATTAAACTCAAAAGCATATAGTGCACTTTTTTTTTTTACAATGTCAACTGTTAAACAATTGCCAGCCCATCCCATTTTATGAGGAACAGAAAGTAAGCCAGGTTGTCTGGAAGGTAGAGAGTATGAAGGAGATCTACCTGGAATGGTAGGTTGAAGACAGATAAACAGAAGAATTTCTGTTTTATCCTTGAGGCATTAGGGAGCCACTGAGTTTTTTGAATAGGAAGAGGGACACGACTAGATCTATGCTTTATGAATATCAGTTTAGCAGCTGTGATGGATTAACTTTCCCTGAGATGAATCCCAGAGGAGGCTCCACACAAGAAAAAGGTCACTGGTTCCTTCTTCCTCAATTATCCTCACATGAATGGCTAAGTTGTGGTATATAAATGATGGAATACTGTCACGCTAAAAGAAATGACAAAGGTGATAGATAGTTTCAGAAAAACCTGAGAAGACTTGTACAAATGGATACAGAGTAGAATAAGCAGAACCAAGAGAACAATTTGTACAATAACAATGTGAAGGACAATCTACTCTGAAAGACTTAGTAACTCTGATGAACATAATGACCTAATATAGTTCCAAAGGACTCAAGATGACACGCACTGTCTATTTCCAAATATAGAAGTGATATACTCAGAGTGGAGACTGAAGTATATTTTCGGCCTTTTTTACTTTCTTCCTTCTGTCTTTTTTCCTTTTCTTCTTCCTTTCTTCCTTTTCCCTTTCTTTCTCCTTTCCCATCCTTCCCTCCTTCCTTCCTTCTTCCTTTCCTTCCTCCCTCCTTTTTTCCTTCCCTCCCTCTTTCTATTTTTCTTTCCTTCTTTCTTTCAACATGACTAATAAAGAAAATTTGATTTACATGCTTATATATATTTGTAATGGTCTTTGTTTTTCTCACCTTCTCCATGGCTAGAGGTGGGGGAGAGAGAGGGAGAGAATTTGGAACTGAACATAAAATTTAATTTTGGGGAAGAAAACCATTAGCCAAGCCAAAAAAATTAATCATCCCCATCCCAGGGCAATATGCACATTAGAAAGCCTGAGCATTTGAAGAGGATTATTTCTGAATTCATATATCCTACCCCATTCCAGGTACTATAGTACCTGAAGTTCTGATATTCAAAAATCATTCTTTTGGCGATGCTCTCCTGGGGAGGCAGTGTGGTACAGTAGAAAGAGTGCTAAAGTCTTTCTTGCAGTCACAGAACCAGAGGTCCTGGGTGACCCTGAACAAATTGTTTAATCTTTCTGGGCGTCAGTTCCCTCATTTATCTGAGTGCTGGACTAGATGATCTCTAACGTCCCTTACAGGTCTAGGTATCTGATCCCATGAAATATAAGTACCCCTAGGAAGGGTTATACGTTAAGTCCTTGAGCCCTCAATGTAAATTAATTAGTGAGATCATTCAAATTTACACCAGGAAGTTTCTTGATACCATGACAGTCCTGAGACATGGAGGAGAGGAAAGGTTACTCCTCTGGGATAAATGCCAAGGACAAACTTTGCCAATTTTATAGTTATAAACTTGGGCCATTGCAGACTCAAGTATCCTCTCTCGCTATTGGACTACTCCCTTAAGAGGTGTGAAGAACAATTATGACTTTGGATTTTTTCCACAAATCAAAAAGGATAGCCTAGCTCAGTCTTACAGATATCTTTGGTCCCAGTAAAATATTTTGGTACATAACTGGAACTCATTTCAGTGTTGTGTGGTAAAGTACAGAAGGATAATTATTAAAGCCTCATAAAATCTGCCTTATATTCCTCTCTAGGGAGTATCGATCCCCTCCTTTGGGGTGACCATCCTCAACCTGCTCTTCACCTAGTACCCTCCCTTCCTCCCCACCGCCAGGTTCTGGTTTACAACTGCCTGAAGCTGACCAGCTACTCAGTCTTCTCCTCCCTACCCCTGGAATCCCAAGAAACATGTGCATAAACCTGAGAAATTCTCACTACCAAATGTAAACCTTCTGAGAACTATTTTCCCCCCATGTGTTTCTTCAATGAGAAATTAATGAAGAAGAAAAATAAACTAGATTTCATTGGAATTTTTCCCTTCTTTTCTATAAAAGCCAACAAACAGAGGCCTCTTTTCCTGAACCCAAATGCTCCTCCTAGGTTACATCTCTAGGTTGCTATGGAAACATAACTGAAGGACATGCTACCCCATAACAATCTTCTCCTGCATCCTCTTTTACCAGAGCCTAGGAAGGGATGGTAATATTGGTGACAACTCCTTAAGGTCAGCTCAACAGACCCCAGTCCCTTGGTGAGTCTCTCTGAAACCTAAAGATCAAAAAACTCAACACCACAATTTGGTCATATTGGACACTAATAACAGCATTACTGTTAACTTGCTATGTAATCTCTCACAAGTCTTTTCACTTGTCTATGCCTGAGCTTCCATAGCTGAAAAATGAGAGTAAATAGCTCCTGCCTTGCCTCCTCCATGGGGTTTTATGAAGATCAAGTGAGATAATGGATATAAACTGGACTGAGAAGTGCCATATATATGTAATTAATCAGTAGTAGCAGAAAGAGGAGACGAAGCAGCAGCATTATCGATGATAAGCAGAACAATATGAATACGTAAAAGGTAAAAATCAGGGCATTTTACAGGTTGTGGGGTCTAAGTGGAAAGGGACTGGTCTGAGTGTCAGGAGAATTGAATTCAAATCTTAATTCTACCTCTGAAAGCAGGCACTTGTAAAGTACTTTAAAGTTTGCAAAGTCCTTTACATATGTCATCTCATTTGATCCTTGAAGTAGGATCAAATAATATTATTCCCATTATTTTTCCCATTTTTATTATTCCCATTTTACAGATAAGGAAAGTGAATCTAAATGTCATGCCAGGATCACACAGCTGATAAGTGTCTGAAGCAGAATTTGAATCCAGATCTTCCTGACAATAAATCCAGCACTCTATCCACTACGCTATCTAGCTGCCTATTTTACTGTATGACCCTGAGCAAATCTCTTCACTCCTCTTGCATGGGTTCCTCAATCTTCAAAGCCAAGACAAAATAGGGAGGCTTAGGGATAAAACAAGCAACTATCATAAAGAGCTTAGTCTGAATTGCACAGAAATAACAGTAACTGCCTTGCCTTCCTCACGCTGTCAGTGTTAGATCCAAATGATGGAGCACATGTGAAGCATTCAGGATACCTGGATTCTGATCAAGACCTGACCCTAAGTAGCTCAGCAATTCATCTTCCTTCCCTGGGCCTCAGTGCACTTATCAATAAAATAAAGGGATCTGACTAGGAGATCTCTAAGGCTCCTTCCAGACCAAACGATCTATCAGGTGACAATGATAATCTCTGAGACCAAGTTGATTTGGCTGAAATACAAATCACATGAGAAAATGGTACCTAGAAAGAGAACAATTATTTTCCGGGGCTTATTTCTTCTTCCTTAAAGGATTTCATTTGTTGGCTTTGGTCCAGATCTTGATACTTCCCTCTGTTGATTATCTCCAGCATATCCTGTATTTATCTTGTCTGTACATAGTTGTTTTCATGTTGTCTCTCCCATTACCCTGTGAGATCCTTGTGAGGAGGGTCTGCTTTTTGCTTTCCTTTGAATCTCCAGTGCTTAGCACAGTGCCTAGCACATAGAAGGTGCTTAATAAAAATGTACTGACTGAATGATCACTTCTGTGTAAGGAATTCCCACTGAGGATCTCTACCAGTGTAGATATGCAACCATTCTGAAACGTTTAGTCTTCGAGAGTGGTCTAGGGCACTAGAGATCAAATGATTTGCTCAGGGTCACACAGCCAGTATACAACAGGGGCTAGGAGTGAGTCTGGGTTTTCCTTATACCTTGGCAAGGGCTCTTGCCATCATGCCAAGCTTCCTGTTATCCATTTAGAGCTGCAAGTGACCTCTTATTCATCTTCATTTTTAGAAGAGGAAATTGAAGTCACCCAAAGTTAAAGGACTGGCCCAAGCTACAAAGAAAACAATCCCTGTATGTGTCCCTCTCCCTCCCTGATCCTTTTCTCTACGTCCCTCATTTTCCTTTCCCTCTCTCTCTAGCCCCTTCTTTTTCCCGTAGTTTTTCTGCCTGTTAGGGTTGCCCCTTCCAAGGAAGCATCCTCTCTCGTTTTTCTGCCCATACAAACCTAGCTGCGTCCGCTTGTCTGACGTGAGGACAGGCAGGCTGCAGCGCGACCTCCGGCCGCGAGAGGGCGATGTGACGCGGCGCCCCGAGTCCCAGCACTCTGGGCAGGCCCTTCCTCTCTGCCCCAGCTCGCCGGCTCTCCTCGCTCGTCGTCTCGCTGGCTCCTCCGGGTCTCCGGCCTCGCCCTCGCTCGCTCTTTCGCTCGCTCTCCCTCCGTCCCTCCCTCGTTCCCTCCGGCTCCGGGGCTTCGCTCCCCGGGCCGGAAGCGCTGCGGCCTGGGCCTGGCGCGGGGGGCGGGCACCGGGGCCCGGGCCGACATGGGCAAGAAGCACAAGAAGCACAAGTCAGACAAGCACCTCTATGAGGGTGAGCGGCCCGGCCGCGGCCGCGGGCCCCGAAGGGCCCGGGCGGGAAACCGAGGAGGGCCGGGGAGGGACCTGAGGCGCCCCGAGAGGCAGAGGAGACTGGGGGACCGCGGGGGCTAGAGCCCGAAGGCGGGAGCCGGGCCCGAGGAGACGCCGGCGGGAAAGGACTGGAAGCTCCTCGAGGGCAGGCCCGGTTCCTTCTGGCCGACGTCCCCAGCGTCCGGCCCCTCGGAGGTGCTTCAGAAGCGCTTGTCGGACAGAGTAGAATTGAATTTGAGGACGGCGAGGGGCCCGAGGAGAGCTTCGGGCCGCAGGGTCTGCCCGGACGGGGCCCGGGGGGAGGCGGCGAAGGGGGCGGGCCACGGCCGGGGAGGGGGCTTCCCCGGGGAGCGAAAGAGCCGGAGCTGCTGCTGGCCCCACCCCCGTCCCACCCGCCAGCTCCTAGCAAACCTGGACAAGTTACTTAATAAACGTTGAACTGAGTAGAGTTGGGGTCAGAAAGGATATCGATTAGCCTTTGGGAGATGGGGATGAACCTGACTAGGTGGCTCGGAGTGGAGGGAGAAGGGGTGGGAACGTGGGAAGGCATGGAACTACAAGAGTGGGTTTTGGTTTCTGAGAACTGGGCCGGGATGTGGCTGGGGTAATCCTAATAATTACTGGTCATGTGCCTCTGTGTTTTGTAACATAACTCCGCAGGGCAGCTCTCAGAGGTACGGTTATCCCTCTTTTACAGAAGAGGAAACTGAGGCCTTGAGAGGTGGAGTGACTTGTCCATCCACATTCACACAGCCAGCAGAGCCAGGCCTGTAGCCCAGCTCTTCTTGCTCCAAACCCTTTGCCCTTCTCATTATGCTTCTGTAACTATTGCACTTTGGTGAATATTTTTGAATTTAGTAGAATAATCTCAAAAATGATAGCCAGGTTTTATTGGTGTTAGTGAATTGGTGCTGAATGTTTTCCTTTCCCCAGAGACAAACCAAAGTATTAGCAAGTGGTTGAAGACTTAGATTTGAGAAAGACTTGTTCATTTTGTCGACATGCACTTGATTCAGTGATCGTTTTCTATGTTGTTAATAAAATAATTTTAATCATGTCTCTGTGTCCTGTGATGTCTAGAAATTAGCTTAACATGGATATCAAACTGCATAAGCCTTAGACTCCATCAGACTGATGCCTAGAAGAATGGCACAGTACCCCCAAATGATATTTTTAATGCATCTGGTTTAATTCTTTAGAGGCTTGGAGTTTTAATCTTGTTCCATTCCTTTTTTTCTTTTTAAGAGTATGTGGAAAAACCTTTGAAGTTAGTACTGAAAGTAGGAGGAAACGAAGTCACAGAGCTCTCCACAGGCAGCTCAGGACATGATTCAAGCCTCTTTGATGACAAAACGGATCATGAGAAACATAAAGACAGAAAGAGAAAAAAGAGAAAGAAAGGAGAAAAGCAGGTCCCAGGGGAAGAAAAGGAAAAGAAACGGAGAAGAGTAAAGGTAAGTGTTTTTAAAAGCTTGCAAAGTGGAAAACTTGTAGTTTGCAGATTACAAATCTTTAAGCACTAGCCTAACTTCATTTTTTTTGTGTGTGTCCACAACTTCACAAATAGGTTAGCAAGTAGTTAAGCTTCCTCATTTTCTGTAGATGCCTCAGCTATTTGATTTCTTCATTCAGAAAATTACAGATCTTAATCAATTGAAGCCCCTGTAAAAATGTGACCAATATTTGAGTTCATTTTTGTTTCTAAAAAATGTTTTAATTTGCATGAGTAAAGGAAAATTTTAAATACACTTTTTCATTATGAGCTGAAGCAGAGTTATACCCCCTAAAAAATCCCCAAAATTAATAGACTTCACAGCACTTCAAATTTTATTCAGATATTTGTTAACATATTTACATAGGATCTTAGATTTAGAATGGAAGAGATCTAAGTCTTATCTGGTCTAGAACTGTCATTTACAAATGAAGAAACTGGTCCAGAGAGTTTAAGTAATTTGCCCAGGGTCATGAATACAGTAAGCAGAGCTGAAATTGAAATCCAAGTTCTCTGAACATGAAATTGACCACTCTATACATGACTCTACTCCCACACTATGTTTTTACATAGTTACAATATGTGTTTAATATTTGTTTTTAATGCCACAGTGACAGAGATCATAGAACTAAAAATAACCTTTGAGATTAGTCAGTCAGTTCCCCTCATTTTAGAACTGTAGAAACTGATGCTCAGAGAGGTAGTTTGCACAACATGACATAACTGAGTGATAGCACTAGCATTAGAATCTAGTTCGCTAGATTACTAATTCAGGGTTTTTGTTATAAAGCGTATTCCCATGGTGTTGTCAGTCTTCCATTTGAAATTATTTCACATATACATTTCCGCATATAGACATAGTCTACATAGTTTTCCTTTTTAACAGCTATTTAGTAGTTTGTCGGTATAAGGTTCCATAATTTGGTTATATTGTTTCCTTATTTGGAGGCATTAGGTTGTTACTCATTTGAGGACAAATTAGAAGTTTTAACTGATAACTCCAGCCAAGAAACCTTTTTTTTGTTCAGTTGTTAGTTAGTTGTGTCATACTCTTTGTGATGCCGAGGACCTCTCTCCATGGAGTTTTTTTTAGCAAAGATACTCGAGTGGTTTGCCATTTCTTTCTCAAGTAGCAGACAGGTTAAATGACTTGCCCAAGATCACACAGCTAGGAAGTTTCTGAGGCTGGATTTGAAAACATCTTCCTGACTCGAAGCCCAATACTCTATCCACTCTACCAAATAGCTTGCCTCTTGCATTTAGTAAATTATCACAAATATAGCTAGGAGGCTTCTAAGTAGTTTTGAGCATTTTTGTGCTTCTCAGCAACTCATTTTCCATTTTGCTTTTCATTGGACTCCCCATGCCTACTTTTGCCTTAAGTTATCAGTGTATATGTTGACTTGGTTTGAAGGCTCTTTTTGTGTTCTTTGAAAAAGCTCTCTATCACTTCATCTTTTGTAACACATTAGGACATATCTTAGGACATATGTTACAAAGTTATCTTCATGGTGTCCTTTTTAGTTATCCTTCATCATGAGTACTGCTGGATTAAAGGCTATGTACAGTTCTTTATCATAAACACTGCAAAGCAAGATGACCACACATTCTAGGAAATGATATGTATTGTTGCCTTTGGTTGAATAATGGATCCACTCTGGTTCAAAGGAAAGAGCACTTTATTCTAGATTTAAAGGACCTAAGTTCAAATCTCATCTGGGACATTATGATCTTTATGACTTTTAGTAAGTCACTTAATTTCTCTGAGCCTCCTTATCTGTACCTTATTCTTGTTCATTTGTGTCCCATCCTTTCTTGACAAAGGCTAGAGTGATTTGCCATTTCTTTCTTCAAGGTGTCCCCATTTTACAAATAAGGAACTGAGGCAAATAGGGGTTGAGTGACTTGCCCAGGATCACACAGCTTGTAAATGTCTGAGGCCAGATTTAAATTTAGATCTTCCTGACTCCAGGCCCAGTGCTCTATTCACTGTACCACTTAGCTGTCCCTCTTTCTCCTCATCTGTAACATAAAGTCATTGAACTAGATGACCTTTGAGGTCCCTTTTAATTCTACATCTGTGATCCTATGACTCCTTTATTTGCCTTTTCCCTAAGAACTTTTGAGGCAGATAGGTGTCAAAGTGTATAGAGTACTGGGCTATGAATCAGGAAGATCCATCCTCAGACATGTACTAGCTGTGTGACCCTGGGCAAGTCACTTAACCTCTATTTGCCTTAGTTCCTCTTCTGTAAAATGGGGACACACTGGAGAAGGAATCTGGTATTTGTCTAAGAAAATCCCAAATGAGGTCACAAACAGTTGGACGTAACTGAAGAAAACAACTAAAGAAAAAAAACAAAAAATATCTTTTGAGCCATCTTCCATTTGACTGCAAGTTCTTTATGTTTTCTGATTTCCTTTATGGCAAAAATGTCAGTGTTGTTGTAGTGTAGGTCTGGTATGTCCATACCTTGGTCATTAGATGAGAGTCTCCCATTTAGAATATAAACAAATTCAGATTTCTAGAGTCTTCTTAAAACTTATCACAGCCTTCTTAAAACTTATCACCTTTTGTCCCTTTTTCATCACTGACGAAGTGGAAAGGGGGCGTATAGTACTAAGAACATTTTTGCATTTTTTGTTTTAATGGGTTGTTGTAGCTGAATATTTTGTCATCTAGTGGCTAACCTACTGATGATGAGCTTCTCTATACATAGCAGGGCTGGTCCTTAACACCAGGACCATTCTAGAAGCCTTTTTAGCTTTGTAAAAGCTGCCAGATACAGTGCTCAAATGGCATATTCTTCAAGAACTCAGGGTAGCCTCCATGCCATAAAGAGAAATCAGAGTTGGACTTTTGTAGAATAATTCAGGATAGAGTGAAGGATAACACATCAATAGCCCAAATGCTATACTTAACTATTCCTGAAATGCTGGAAGGTCTCTAGCATTTTGGATAAGAAACTTACTACAGGATGAGAAAACGTGGGAGGACTAAGATATACATTGTAAGAGGGGAGCACTGACAGTGAGGATTAGGGGTCCTCTGAGGTATAATAATATCTTGAGTAAAAGTAGACAAATATCTATTGCAAATTAGAACTGGAAGAAGTCACGTGCTTCTTAGAAATCTTGGCTATGAGAACTTCAAATATGTTTCAAAGAGTGCTGCTTAAACTAAAAAAAATATGAACTGTAACATCCTTAATTCTATCTTTTTCTTAAAACTCTTACTGTTGTTTTGTATTGTTTTAATCTACCTAGGTGGACAAACCTCTCACCCCTACCCTTCTCACATCTAATCAGTGGCCATGACTTAATAATTCTACTTGAATATCTTTTACATCCATCCCTTCTTGACATATACAGACTCTAGTTTGATCCCTAGTCTCCTAATTAATCTCTGTCTCAAGTCTCTTCCTTCTCCAAAACATCTTGTACCCAGTTATTAATTAATATTTCTCAAGCACAGCTCTCATTGGGTTACTCCTACTCTCAGGCTTCAGTGGTCCTCTGTTACCTCTAGGATAAAAGACAATCTCCTCTGTTCAGTATTTTAAGCCTTTCACAGTTTGGTTCCAGCCTATCTTTCTAGACTAGATAGTCTTAATCTGGGGGTTCATGAAGTTGTTGGGGTTTTTTTAATTTTTTGGTAATATTCTATGGGTTTCACCAAACTGCCAAAGAGGTCCATGACACCAAATAGGTTAAGAAATAATTGCTGTTCCAGACTGATTTTACATCACTCCCTTACACTCTCTGTTCCAGATGAATTGGCTGATGTTAAGTTTCCTTTATATGGTATTTCATTTCCTACCTATATTCCTTTTCACAGGCCAGGGGTGGGGAATCTGCGGCCTCGAGGCCACATGTAGCCCTCTAGCTCCTCAAGTGCAGCCCTTTGGCTGAATCCAAACTTCATAGAACAAATCTTTTTATTTGAGGCTGCAGGCTCCCCATCCCTGGCACAGACTTTTGCCTATGCTTAAAATGCTCTTCCTCCCTAACCTTTGCTACGTGGAATCCCTCGTTCTCTTTAAAGCTAGGTTCAAATGCCACTTCCCACAGAAGGCCTTTCCTAGTCCCACTACTTGTTAAGTCCTCTCTTCCTATCGTTCCTAATTACTTTGTACATATTTGGTATTTATTTATCTGTGTTCATGGTGTTTCCCTCCTTCCATTAGAATGCAAACTTCTTGAGATCAGGAACTATTTGATTTTTTTGGATAGGATGGGAGTGCCTAACATATAACAGGTATTTAATAAAGGCCCATTGAACTGAATTATAGGAGCCACACTAAATTATGTTAACCTTACTACATAACAGTCTGTTGAGAACACTATGGAAGTGTTCAGCCCATCTCGCTAGGATCATAGCCTTATCACTGATCAATGTGGCTCCATCAGCGCTGAGTATTTGTGATGCACGATAGGTTTTTGGTCCATAAATGGCTTTCAGAGAATCATAAAAGTGCTTTGGATTGTTACCATCAACATAAAACTGAATTTCATCTGCCTTGTTACCAAGCCAGGAATCCTGCATCTCTCTAAGCTTTGCTTGTACTTTGCTTTTGATGGAATTAAATGCTGCCTTCTTAAAGATAGATGAACTATCCTACTGTAAATCCTGTGGAGTTCTCGTTTTTCATTTAGCAGTTTCTGAATTTCCCCATCATTTTCATCAGACCAGTCTTGGTGCTTGCGATTGTTCTGACCTAAATGAGCAAATGCAGTGCTGTCCACCAAATCTCTGAAAGCTGCCTACTCCTTTTCTGCTCCACTGTTGCCAGTTGTGTGTTGGCTCAACTTTCCCTGCAAGTCAGCAGCAAACTGTTCATGCTCAGAGAAGAGCTCTAATTCGTTGACATTAATTCTTCTGGTAGTCCTTTTGCCTTGGGGGCGGTGCTTTTGATGAATGTGAATATTTATCTTGGAAAGGATAAGTCTATGATCAGTCCAGCACCCTTCACCACATATTGTCTTTGTCACTCTCACATCTTGTCTGTCTCTTCTCCTTACAATCACATAATCTATTAGATGCCAGTGTTTGCTGTGAGGGTGCATTGATGAAGTTTTATTGCATTTAGGTAAATGGAAGACAGTGACGTTGTTGGTGATGAGAAGGTCATGTGATGCACAAGTCTTAAGCAGTAAATGACCATTGGTGTTGCTGTTTCCAGCTCCATTCCTCCCTAGGACTCCTTGCCAAGTCTGGTAGTCTGAACCTACTCTAGCTTTAAAGTTACCCAGAATTATAAGCTTGTCCTCTTTTGGCACATTGACGATAAGGGTCTCTAGGTTTTCATAAAATTTTTCTTTGATTTCATCAGGGTTTGTCATGGTGGGAGCATAGGCACTGATGATGGTGGCATGGTGTTTTCCTGTGAGTGGCAATCACATTGTCATGAACCTGTCATTCACTCCTTTTGGCAGGCATACCAGCTTGCTGATTAGATTAGTTTTGATTACAAAACCCACACCAGCTTCACAGCACTCCCCTTCACTGTGCCCACTCCAGAAAGAGGTATATCCAGTTCCAACTTCAGTAAGCTGGCTTTCATTTGCCAACCTTTGATCATCAATCAATGCTGAGGCCATTGACCATTTACCTCAGGTTGAAGTCAATTCCTCCTTAGCTGAACTACCAGCTGAAGAAGAGATTTTGAGGGCCATTAGGTTCCTTTCATATGGCAAAGCACTTGGTGCTGATTCTATTCCTGCTGAGATTTACAAGTTAAGAGGACCATTGCTCATACAAAAGCTGACTGAAATTTTCCAGGTTATATGGCAAGAGGAGGTTATCCTCTAGGAGTTCAAGGATGCCTCCTTTGTCCATCTCTATAAGGTAAAGGGAATAGATTGTCCTGCAACAGTCTCAGGGGGATCTCTTTCTTAGTCATTACTGGCAAAATTCTTGCTAGAGTCCTCCTTAATAGGCTGATCCTTCACCTGGAATGTGTTCATATACCTGAGAGCCAGTGTAGCTTTAGAAAGGGCCGAGGAACAGTAAATATGGTGCTTGCTGCCCGACAACTCCAGGAGAAATGCCAGGAGCAGACCAGAGGTCTATACACAACATTTGTAGATCTGACCAAGGCCTTTGACACTGTTAGTCATGAGGGCTTATTGAAAATTATGCCAAAATTTGGTTGCCCTGAGAAGTTCATCAATGTGTACATCAATTTTATGATGGCATGTTTGCCCAGGTTCTGGATAATGGACAAAGCTCTAATACCTTCCCAGTCACCAATGGAGTGAAATAGGGCTGTGTGCTTGCTCCCATGCTTTTTAGCATGATGTTTTCAGCCATGTTGACAAATGCTTTCAATGAGGATAAACACAGCATCAAGGTCAACTACCATACTGATGGTAAATTCTGCAATTTGAAAAGGTTACAAGACCAAAGTGGAGGGAGTGTTGGTGCATGATTTTCTGTTTGCAAGATGATTGTGCACTCAGTGCAGCCTCTGAAGCTGAGATGCAACAAGGTATGGATCAGTTTTCTGCTGCCTGTGTTAATTTTGGCCTGATAATTAACACCAAAAAAACACAGGTGCTCCATCAGCCGCACCATCTATACGTGAAACCATCAGTTACAACAAATGGAGAAGTTTTGAATGCTGTGGATAAGTTCTACTTACCTTGGTAGTGTACTTTCCAGGGATGTATACATTGACAATGAGGTTAACGCATGCATTGCCAGAGCTAGCTCAGTGTTTGGGAGGCTCTCAAGAAAGATTTGGGAGGGAAGAGGTATTCGACTGACTACCAAAATGAAGGTCTACACATCCGTTGTGCTGACCTCACTGTTATATGCTTGTGAAACATGGACAGTCTACCAGCGCCATGCCAGAAAACTGAATCGCTTCCATTTGAACTGTCTTATGAAGATTCTGAGGATCACCTGGCAAGATAAGGTACCAGGCACTGAAGTCCTTGCTTGAGCTGAACTGCCAAGTATTCAAACCATGCTTCAGAGAGCACAACTCCAATGGACTGGCCACGTTGTTCGAATGCAAGATGTACACTTGCCAAAAAGCCTATTTTATGGAGAACTTGCATGGGGCGGGTGATCACATGGTGGCCAGAAGAAACAATACAAGACACTCTTAAGGTCTCTCTCAAGAACTTTGGATTTGACTGTGTAACATGGGAGACACTGGCACAGGACTGCTAAGCATGGCATGCCCACATAAGAAAAGGTACTGTGGTCATTGAGCAAAGCAGATTTGAGACAGCACAAAGGAACGGCAGGATGCGCAAATTTGGGATATCCACCCCAAGTATTCATACGGACTATCTGTGCCCAACCTGTAGTAGAGCATTCTGAGCTCATATTGGACTGATCAGCCACAGTCGGACACACTGAAATTTCACTTTACAATGGTGATGTCATTTTGGTCCTCTTCGAAGACGAAAGACAACAACCAACCAACCAACATAACAGTTTAACCATTTCTTTTGCAAGTGTGACAAAAGTGCTTCATTTCTTTGTATTGAGTTAAATAAAACTAGGGATTCAGATCGTATTTTGTCTTTCTTTTAAGTTGTCTTCACTCTTATTGATAACATTCACTGCATTATGTTTCTGTAGCACCTATAACTTTTCAAAACCTTTTTACATGTTATTTTACCCTCACAGTAATTCTAGCATAACTCATTTGAGAATCTAGACTTAGAGTTGATCTAAAATGTATATTTTGAGGGGGCAGCTAGGTGGTACAGTGGATAGAGCACCAGTGCAGGAGTCAGGAGAATCTGAGTTCAAATCTCACCTCAGACACTTGATACTCACTAGCTGTGTGACCTTGGGCAAGTCACTTAACCCCAATCACCTCATCCTGGGTCATCTCCAGTCATCCTGATGAATGTCTGGTCACTGGATTCAGATGGCTCTGGAGGAGAAGTGAGTCTGGTGATCTGCACAGCCCTCCCTCACTCAAAATAAAGTCAAGTGCAAGTCATGTCATTATTTCTCTGATGGCATGGTGTTCTTTGGCAAACAAGGTTGAACACACACACACATTTTGAGGACATGACTTATGTTTACAGTGCATATTTTGAGAAAGGCAACATTTGAATTGTTAAGAATTTAGACCAGATAACAGCATGTTTTACATAATAGACATTTTGAACAGTATATCTATTGACAATCATTTTGGAGGAATAATGTAATAAACTTTACATTTTGTTCCTCAGTATTCCTTACAAATGCAGAGTACAAACAAGGTTATTGTAACCTTCTGAAATTTCTGTTGATCATTTTTTTCCTCTTTTTTTTAGTAGGTTGTCTCCTATTCTCTTTTAGGTCTCTTTTCTCTTAACCATATTTTAATTTTTTCCCTTTAATTATATTTTATTTTTATAATATAAGCAAACTATAAGAAATTTGTTGTTAACATACACTTTGGGGACTTATTTATTGGTTTGCAACACACAAAGATGGATAATTCATATTTTAATACTTTTATGGAATTATGCCCTCATTAAGAAGGGTACTTTCTCCAGCCATACAGATCATGGTTTCTATCATTCCACATCTGTCTCCTTAAATCAATTAAGCCTCTTTATTAAATGATGATAGCCTTTGTCAATGTCTCATCCTGTGTGACTCAGGTCCATAACTTCTCATGATTCTTCCACATAGAGTGTGCCTAATTTCTGGGGCACTGTCTTCTGGTCTCTTGTGTTATAAATGCCAAAAAAGCAGAAAGGCTGATTAACAGTTATCTATTTTTTCTTGTTACTTAACAAAATCATTTCCTTTTCAGTCCTTCATATAATGACTCCCTTTAAGGTGCTTCCTTTGAGCAGTTCTTTCTTTGCATTTTAATAAAATTCATTGCAATTTTATTAATAAGTAAACCAATTTTAGAGATAAAAATAATGGAATATATGTAGATATTTATAACAAAAATAAGCATTATAATATTATTAATATGTTGGATGGGCTTGTTTTTTGGTGCACAGCTTCTCAAATGTGATATCTTTGATGACACTGCTAGTCATAATTCTTTTTCAATCACTTGTCTCTTTTTTTTCTTTTATTAATCTGTCCCTCCCATTACTTCCTTCCCCCATTGAGGAAATAATAAATGAAATCCTCAATAGATTAACTGCATTTTATTGTCCAAAAAAATTCCCACGTTGGCCATGTCTAAAAATGTATGTCTCTTTCTGTATTTTAAGTTCATCACCTCTCTGACAGGAGGTATTTGTGGTTTATCATTGAATTAATGAAAGTTCTAGATTCTTCCAACATTGTTTTTTTCTGCGTGGTATTGTTATCCTGGTATAGATGGTTCTACTAATTCTGCTTACTTTGCTCTATATTAGTTATAGAAATCTTTCCAATTTCTCCTGCAACTATCCATTTTGTCATTTCTTGTGGGAATACAATATATTCTATTACATTTATATACCACTGTGGTTTAGCCATCTTCAATAGGAGAATACACCCTTAGTTTCCAATTTGGGATGTCTACTAAAAAACTGCTCTAAAATATTTATGTACTTATAGGTCCTTTTCCTCATTCGTTGATTTTTTTAGGGTATAGAAATAGTACTGGCATGACTGGGTCAAAGACTGTATACATTTTAGTAACTTGTAGGATATTGTTTCAATATATTCACCACTAAGTTTTACATTGTCTGTTGTTACTTGTAACTTTAAATCTTTAGCAGTCGTCCTTGACCTGCAGACATATAATGTCTAGTTGGCCTTTGTTTCAGTGAAAAGCTCAAGCTCATTAAAAACACTTCCTAATTTCCCATAGTAATCTTAACCTATAGCCATTATCCTGATCAGTTTAGGGCCCAGGTCATTGTCTATCCATGTTAGCAATCTAGGTTTTCATTTATTTTGGGGGGAGGGGGTTTGTGTGTGTGTGTGTGTGTGTGTATGTTTATATATCATATGTGTATGTATGCACACACATATATATTTGATGGACAAGATCTGTGTGTTGTTTATCCAACTATATGTCATAGTCTAGATCAGTGATGTCAGACTCAAATAGAAAAGATTCCTGTGGGCTGCATATTAGCTAGAAAATCACAATTAACGTTATCTATGTTGTATTTTTATTTATTTTGTTAAACATTTCCCAGTTACATTTCAGTACAGTTCAAGACATGCTAGAGAGTTTTGCAGAGGTGTTGTACCTCCAGTCTGTACAGCAAGCATTCTTCATACATTTGGTTTTTCCTAGTTTCATAGTCTGGATACTTAAGCCTAACTTTGAAGTGATTGTGACTCTTAAGTATCCTTTGAAGTGTTCTAGGACTTGGTGAAACCAGTATAATGTCATTCTCAAAGAGGAGGATCTAGGAGAACCTCACTATTTCTAGGCAATCTCTATATGATCAGTATGCATAATGTAGTAATAAAAACATTTGGCAAGTATATGTCTCTTTGATTTATGCATTGCTTAATATACGTTTGCTTTGATAATTATGGTTATCAAAGTTATTTCTGTTAGAAATTTCAAGAAATTTTATGAAGTTATGATATGTACATGAGATACACCTTGTTGGAGAACTTTAAGGCAATGTTTTGTTCCACCAAATCAGAAGCTTTTTTATTATCAGCAAACAAGCAGATTGGTATCTTGTATTCACCATATACTTTAGTTTATTGTGTAACTGTAAAGGTATGGAGTTCAGTAGAATGTTAGTGAAAAAGTGCCCATTCCCCTCTTGAACCTTCATCAAGAATGCCTTTGATTTAAATTGCCTGGGTATAAATTATGTTCATAAAGATTTTGTAGAAATAGGAAAATGAATAATCAATAATTATTGCTCTTTTCTCAGCTGTCTCTTTAGGTCTGTGACTTTTTCCAACTAGTTGATAGCCTCCTACCCATTTTTTGGTGTCACCAGCTTATTTAAATAGGTCAGATTGTAGCTGGCTTAATTACAACACATTTCATAGATGCAGAATTATGAGGGACCTCAGATGACATCTAGTCCAGCAGCTTCATTTTAGAAATAAGGAAACTGAGGCCTCAGAGGTTAATTGATTAAGACAGGAAGTGTCAAAAGTGGTATTTGAGCCCAAGTCTTCTGTCTCTAGAGCAAGTGCTCTTTTTACTGTATCATATGAATTCCATATCATCTTCAAATTTTTACTTTTTTATTTTGGTATTTCTTTTGATCTTTATGTCAGCTAGGAGGCACAGTAAATTGAGCTTTTGACTTGGTGTTAGGAAGACCTAAGTTCAAATTCTACCTCAGACATTTATTAAGTGGGTGACCCTAAACAGGTCACCTTCTTTATGCTTCAATTTCCTCATCTGTAGTTTGGGGGTATTAATATCTACCTCACAGGGTTTTTATGAGGATCAAATAAGATAATATATGTCAAAAGGGTCAGTCAAGATAGCAAAGTGAGAGTCAGTATTTTTGTCTAGCTCACACAGTATACCTCCGCAACCACCTAGAAACACCAAACGAGAAAGCCAAGAAAAAGTCACAGTAATTTTTTCTACCCAGAACAGCTTAGGAAAATAAAGAGGTCTGAGGACTCTGGGGCAGGGGCTGACCAGGAATGCAGCAATAGCAGTTGTGAGAAGCATTCTACCATTAAGGACAGTAGAGAGGCTAAGAATGAATAGCAGGACAGGAAGCACCAGGGAAGAAAGAGATCATAGGGGACCCTTGAGTCACACTCCTGAATCAGAAACCTGTGCGTAGGCAATTCTGTGGCTTCTTAACCAGTTCCAGGGCAGAGAGGAGGAGGAGTTATAAATAAAAGAGGCTTTAGCTATGTATGGAGCAGGAAACAAGTTCAAAATGCTTAGCCTTGTGGCACTGAACCCAAAAGCAAAAAGGAGACTTAGCTCTACCTTTTAGCCCCAATGAAATAAGCAGGGCAGGAAACCAGTACCAAAGGGGAGTCAAGCAGTTTAGTTATTCTGAACCTGCAGAACTTCCTAGTGGACTCACAGTAACTGATAATAGTGGGAGTCTCTGGAAACTCAACCACATACAATCCAACAGACCCAAACCTCAGTCAGGAACTAACAGAACTAGGAATGCAGTGAACAAAATTTTCCCCAGATCACATCACCTTGGAAGTGCTGAAAGCCTGCAGGCTGCTAGTCTGAGGTATGAGGAGAGCAAAAGGACATAAAAAGAGAGAAGCATAGGCCAGGCATCCTCCTCCAAAAGTGAACAGAGCTAAACACTAACATAAAGTCCAGTGTCAAGAAGTACACTTGGAAGAATGAGTAAACAAAAACGAACCTAGCTACAAAGAGCTGCTATGATGACAGCAGAGCTTGGACTCAAGCCCAACAAGAATTCTTAGAAAAGATAAAGGAGGGGAAGAAAAGAAAAAGGATTTTTAAAACCAAATAAAAATGGTAGAGAAAAAAATGTGAAAATAAATGAGAGCTCTAAAAGAAAGTTATGAAAAGAATTAACAGCTTTGCAAAAAAGGTAGAAAATATTACTGAAGAAAAATATTACCCAAAAAATAGAATTGACTAAATGGTAGAAGGGACACAAAACATTGCTAAAGAAAATACCTCCTTAAGAATTTGAGTTGGACAAATGATGAAAGGTACAAAATATTGCTTTAAAAAATCATTTCTTAAAATTTAGAATTGAACAAACAGAAGCTAATGATTCCAGGAGATATCAGGAAATGCTAAAGTCAAAAGACTGAAAAAAAATAGAAGAAACTGAAATATCTCATAGGAAAAAGTTCACCTAGAAAATAAATTGAGGTGAGATAAATTTAAGAATCATTGGATTACCTGGAAGCCATAAACAAAAAGAACCTATACAGCATATTTCAAGAAATTTTAAAGGAAAACTGCTCAATATCTTAAGTCCCACAATCAAAGTAGAAATAAAAAATCTTACCTGTCACCTCCTGAAGGAAACCCCAAAATGAAAACTCCCAGGCATATTATAGCTAGAGTCCTGAACTCCAAGGTTCAGAAGCAAATAATACAAGTAGCAAGAAAGAGTTCACGTCCCATGTAAGGAGTCAGGATTACTCACACACAGATCATCAACATTTCTGTATATTACCAACAAAATCCAGCTGAAAGAGTTAGAGAAATTCCATTTGAAATAACTACAAACAGTATCAAATACTTGGAAGTTTATCTATCCAGATTCACATAGGAACTACAAGAGTATAATTACAAAACATTCTTCACAGAAATAAAGACAGATCTAAGTAATTGAATAAATATGAATTGTTCATGGGTAGACCAAGCTGCTATAAGAAAAATGATAATACTACCTATATTAATTTACTTGTACAGTGACATACCAATCAGAGCTAGAAAAATCATTTAAAAATTCATCTAGAGGAACAAAAAGTCACAAACATCAATGAAAAGGTCAGAGAATCAATAGAAAATAAAAATTGGGAAGGAAGAGGGCCTAGCAGTACTATACTCAAACTATACTACAAAGCTGAAATCATCAAAATAGATTGGTACTAGATGAGAAATAGAGGTTGATCAATGGAACAGATTTGATGTACAGTAATATAGAGAAACAGATGAACACAATAACATACTGTTTGATAAACCTAGCTGAACTATCGGGTCAAAAACTCCCTAGTTCACAAAAACTTGGGAAAACTGAAAAGTAATCTGGCAGAAACTAGTCATTGACCAATATTCACACCATATATCAACATAAACTTAAAATAGGTACATAATTTATTCATTTGCGTATAATATGAAGCAAATCACAAGCAAATTAGAGGAGCAGGGAAGAAATTACCTCTCAGATCTAGATAGGGAAAAAGTTCATGCCCAAACAGGAGATAGAGAGGTTCATGGTAGGTAAAATGGGTAATTTTAATTATATTAATTTAAAAGTTTTTGCACAATTAAAACCAAAGCAGCTAAAATCAGAAGAAAACAGGAAACTGGGGGAAATCTTTGCAGCAAGTTTCTCTGACAAAGGTCTCATTTCTAAAATATGTAAGTAACTGAGTCAAATTTGTAAGAATTAGAGCCACTCTTTAATTAATAATGGTCAAAAGATGTGAATAGATGATTTTCAGAGGAAGAAATTGGAACTATCGTTAGCTATATTTTTAAAATGCTCTAAATCACTAATAATTAGAAAAATGCAACTAAAAACAACTATGAGGTACCGCTTTTATACTCATCAAATTGACTAAGACAACAAAAATGGAAAATCACAAACGTTTGACTGGATATGGAATACAGGAACCTAATACATTGTTGAGGGATCTGTGCACTAGTCCACCCATTCTGAAAACAATTTGGAACTATGCCTAAAAAGCTACTTTTGCTGCATACCTTTTGACTCAGCACTACTAAGATTATATACCCTATAGAAATGAAAATGGAAAAGGACTTGACCATATATACATATGTACCATATATACCGTATTTATAATGGGTCCTTTTGTGGTGGCAAAGAATTAAAAACTAAGGGGATACCTTCAGTTATGGAATGACTGAATTAGTTATGGTATATGGATGTAATGGCACACTATTGTTTTATAAGAAATAATGAAGCAGATGCTTTCAGAAAAGCCTGGGAAGGCTTATATGAATTGATACAAAATGAAATTAGCAGACCCAGAACAATGTACACAGTAATAGCAATGTTGTAAAGATAATCAATTTTGTGCAAAATAAATAATTAAAAAGGGTTTGCACAAACAAAACCAAGATCAGAAGGGAAGCAGAAAGCTAGGAAACAATTTTTACAGCCAGTGTCTCTGATAAAGGCCTCATTTCTAACATATATAGAAAACTGAGTCAAATTTATATAAGTATGTATATATAAGTGTGTGTGTATATATATATGCACATGCATATATATATACACACACACACTTTTACTTATGTATATAAGTATTTGTATATATATGTATAAGAATACAAGTCATTCCCCAGTTGATAAATGGTCAAAGGCTATGAACAGGTAGTTTTCAGATGAAGAAATAAAAGCTATCTAAAGGCATATAAAAAATGCTCTAAATCAGTATTGATTAGAGAAATGCAAATTAAGCAACTCCAAGGTACCATATCACACCTATCAGATTGGCTAACATGACAAAACAGGAAAATGATAAATGTTGGAGAACATGTGGGAAAATTGGAACACTAATACATTCACTGTTGGTAGAGTTGTGAACTCATCCAGCCATTCTGGAGAGCATTTTGGAACTATGCCCAAAAGGCTTATAAAACTGTGATCCAACCCTTTGATCCAACAATACCACTACTAGGTCTATATCCCAAAGAGATCATTAAAAAGGGAAGAGGACTGACATGTCCAAAAATATTTACAGCAGTTCTTTTTGTGGTGGGAAAGAACTGGAAATTGAGGGGATGTCCATCAATTGGGGAATGGCTGAACAAATTGTAGTATATGAATGTAATGGAATTACATTTGTGTAATTATATAATTATTATTGTGCTACAAGAAATGATGAGCAGGCAGACTTCAGAAAAATCTGAAAAGGCATATATGAACTGATGCTGAGTAAAATGAGCAGAACCAGAAGAACATTGTACAGAGTAATAGCCACATTGTGTGATGACTAACTTTCATAGACTTAGCTCTTCTCAGCAATGCAGTGATCTGTCAGTTCTAAAAGACTCATGATGGAAAATGCTATCCACATCCAGAAAAGGAACTACAGAGTCTGAATGCAAATCGAAGCATACTATTTTCTCTTCTTTGTTTTGTTTGTTTTTTCTCTCATGGTTTTTCTCTTTTGTTCTGATTCTTCTTTCACAACATGACTAATGTGGAAATATATTATTATTGTATATGTATATTGTGTATGTATATGTACATGCTGTCTTAGGGAGGAGGGGAAGGAAAATTTTAGAACTTAAAATCTTGCAAAAGTGAATGTTGAAAACTAAAATATAAATTAATTTTTTTGAAAAAGAGAATCAGTTTTGAAAAACTTAGTTGTTCACATCACTACAACAACCCACCACAATTCCAAAGGACTCAAGATGAAACATGCTGTCCACCTCTAGATAAAAAACTAATGGACTCAAAGTGGAAACTGAAATATACTCTTTCTCTGTCTTGCTTTTTTGGGGGGCAGGGGAAGTGCTTGGTTGTTTTGTTTTTGTTTTCTTCTTTTGGTGGGGCGGGATATAGAAATTTGTTTTGCATGACTTTACATATTTTTGATGGATTTTGTTTTTCTTGCCTTCTCATTAGGTGGGGGAGAGAGATAATTTAAAACTGAAAAAAAGTCTATGTGCTTTAAAAAAAACATAATCTATGTCAAGTACTTTGGAAATCTTAAAGTGTTATATAAATGTTAGCTATTATTATTTGCTCTAACAACTTAATGGTCTGATTACACGTAGTTGAATCTACAAGTATTTAAGTGCCTTCTCTGTTCCAGCTACTGTGTGGGTATAATCTGTGAGCTTTAACCTCTCAAATTTATTATTCTCACCTTGGTTTCCATCATATTTCTCGCTGTCCTCTTGTCTGCTCACCTTTGCATTGAAGTAATCAAGCTTTAAAGTATATGTTGATTTAATTTGTAGGGCCTTTTCACATTCTTTATAGAATTTCTTTACCTCTCATCCTTTGGAATATAAGTTAGCAATAAGGGACAATTATTTTCATGGTGCTGTTTGCAAATGCTTCACCATTAGACATAAGGCAAAGTGACCAAGCATTTCATTAAATTATGTTTCTTTTTGCACCACAGTTTTATCTCTATTAATTCACTTATATCTTTCTCCAAGGACAACTTGTGAGCCATCCCTTTATTTAGTTTCAACTTCCTCTTCCAGTTTCATTTGTAATGAGAATGTCAAGATTGATATGACTCATTTCTTCCAGTAGTATATCATTGCACAGTGGACAAGGATCCCACATTTAGAGTACTAAAAGTTAATGTGTATACATGATCTATAATCACTGATTCTTATTGCGTCTGCCCCCTAAAGTCCCCCTCCCCCTGCCACTGTCAGTGTTCTCTCTTCTCAAATATTAGCAAAATGTTGATCTTTTACTCCCTACTTGGTTATATTTAGCTATGTATGTGTTGAGTCCTCCTAGTAGAACCTAATCTTCTTATAGACAGAGACTTTTGTTTTTATCTTTAATACAGTGCATGAAGTAGGCACTTGACAAATATTTTTTGACACAGTAAAACAAATTTAAGAAATTATTGGAAAATAACATGGTAGTATTGAAAAGAGCACTGAACCTGGAATCAGAAGAGACTAAGTTTACATTTTCTGGTATATATGAGCTATGTGACCACAGAATAGTCACTTTTCCTATTTGAGTTATATTTCCTCATCTTTAAAATAGGGGTACAAATGTGTATGTGCCTACTGTCCCAGGTTATTCTGAGGATCTAATGACATTATGTATGTAAGGTACTTTGTTAATATTAAATTACTCTGTCAGTACAGATAGGTTTAAATATGTTTAGGTTAAATATATTTAAAAAATTAAAAGCAAATTAAGAAGATATTTTAATGATAATAATGGCTGAGGAAAAACCTGACATCTAGGTTCCTTCTTCCAATTCCAACTGTAGGAAACTGATAGAAATTTATAAGGTTAAAAATCATTCTCCAATGGAATAATGCTCACAAGATACACACACACACATACTAAGAAACACAAATTTTAATAATTAACTGATAAAAAAAGTTTCTGTCTCTGATAATGAAAGAAATTCTATATTAGCACATTTCCTAAATATCAACTTTAATTTTACATATATACAGATACAAATGGATACAGAATGGAATGCTGAGAAGTTTATTAATTCTTTTTTATTGTAAGAGAGGCATCATGAAATATAAAATGCTAGATTTGCAGTGAAGAAAACTTGGTTCACATACCACCGCTGACATTTACTAACTATATTACCATGTAGGCAAGTCATTTAACCTATCTGAACCTTAGTTTCCCCATCTATAAAATTAAGATTATAACAGTAGTACTTATCTCACAGAATTATTGTGAGAATCAGTAATACATTCTATAAGCTTAAAGCACCACATCAATGTCATTTGTTATTAACGTGAATAGTTCCAGTTATATGAGGGTTTGTTTTTGTTTTTTTGCTTGAAGTTGCTAGTGTATGTCTGTGGTGAAAATTATTAAAAAGACAAAGATAAGCTAGTAAAGCCACTCTTGATACTAGAATAAGACAGCCTGAGAGAAGAGTATTCTTTTCCTTTTGATGGTCTAAGGAAAGCAGTTTGTCTGACTACAAAGAACAGGGCAATGTTATTGCATGTCTGATGACTTCCATTTCAAAAATGGTCCAAAACAATAGACCTTGTCCCACTGAAAGAAGAATTTTATGAAGTAGTGTTTGACTCCCACTGTTTGAATTCTAGTCCAGTCTCTTTATAGACGTTTATTGTTCTACTCTCCTTTTTCCAGTAGATGGCAACAGAACCCATTTAGATTTTTCCTACTCAAGAAAATCAGTTTACTTTTGTTATCTGTTTTTTCATTCTGAAATTAATGTGAATCATGTGTGTTTAATAGTACAGATTCTGAAACCTTTCTGAAATATATGTATATATTTCTTTTCTAGGAGGATAGAAAAAAGCGAGATCGGGATCGGGGTGAAAGTGAGGCAGAAAAAGAACTTCAATGTCAAACTCCTATAAGACTAGAATTGCCCCCTGAGAAGCCTCTGACAAGTACATTGTCCAAGCAAGAAGGTGGGAATAGCTAAGAATTCACTGTTATGAGCAAAGTACCAATAAAGTAAAAAATTGCTTGAAGAGTTAAGGCCTGGAAAAATGGTTCAGTTTCAGTTAGTCAAAGCTTAGATTTTCTTAATTCAAAAAAAAAACCAAACAAACTTCTGTTTCTATCACATTTTATATTGAAATTTTTCAATTTAACTTTAATTTTTAATCTGTATTTTCAAACTAGAACCATTTGGAGCATGATTGAAATTTCTGTTCTTAAGCTTAAAAAAAGGAAAAACAAAGATAGATTATGAGGACACCAGAAGAAGTGTCTGATAGATAAGAGGCATCACGTGAAACTATATAGCTTAAGCTTTCTGATCTGAATATTCTGTTGTAAAACTTTTTTTCTTTTCTTTGTACACTAGAAGTAGAACAAACACCCCTTCAAGAGGCTTTGAATCAACTGATGAGACAATTACAAAGGTAAAGGTATATTTTAACATTTTACATTGAAATTGTACATTCATAACATAAAAGGTGCACTTTTTAAAGGAATTCACTTTTTAAAGCCTACAATATGTGGCCTAGATCCAAATTCAGTTAATTTTAAAGTGGATGATAAATACTATGCTTGGCAATAAAAAGTATCACAAGATGCTGAGTAGTCAGATATCCGCATTTGGGGTTTTTTTTAACTGGCAACTTGGAGACTGTTAATTGATGCATTTTAATGGCAATTTTCTCTGTGATCTAAAGTATTTTAATAATGTTAAAATTTAAGACCAAGAATAAGTAATACGTATATTGTGCATTTATTACTAATAGAGGAGGTGCCTTCTGTTTTTATAATGCCAGCTCTTCGTGTTTTGTGAATATTAATTACATACAGACTAAATTGTGGAAGATGTAAATAGTACTGTGTAACAAATAAAATAGAACTCCTCCTTTTAAATGCACCTTCCTAAGTCTCAGGTTTTAGCCTTGGCCAGCCTTTTCATTGTTGACCAAATTTTTTTTGTTAATCCAGATAACTGATTCCTGTTACTTATGTTTAAAGAAAACAATAGTACTTTATTCAGAATTTGTACTCACAAAATTTGGTTTGATTCTTTCTTCCAAAATTATATTTTGAAGTTTTGATCATTTGCAGAAAGATAATAATCAAATTTAGGTTAAAGCATGAATTTTAAATTAACCCTAATACCTAGCTTTTCTATGTGATTGTCATACATGATGTCCATTACAAAGAAATTCCCCAGAGAAAGTCCCTGGTGCTAAATATTCAACACATATAATTCAGCCTTGTCATGAAGTGCAAAAAGTATATTGGTCTGCCATCTTCTCACCTACTATACAGTAATAGACTAAATAAAACCAGTATCTTTTATTACTGCATAAAGCATCTTCTGTCTCCAAAGAGTAGAAAAATGGCATACCTCATAGTTACTATAGGCTGATAACTTAGTTTTAACAAACATACCGAAAGTTATACATTCAAAAATGTTGTCCCTTTCAAAGTCATAATACCATTATTTAAAACATACTTAGAAATTTTCTCTTTTTAGAACTCCCTTCAGAGTCTATATATAGCATATTGCATTGAATCTCAGTGGTAAAAACTTCATCTTTTGGTCACACCCAAAGTATGATGCTAAAATGATGAGATTTGTTTTCTTGTAAGATTCATGAACTCGTTCTGAAGGGAGTTCTAAAAGTGCCTGAAGCCATGAAAGCATCACTGGGGAAAAAAATTGTGTAGTAATTTACATTGACTATGTTGAAGAAGATAATATTCATTTTTACACGGAGGATGTTACTGTGTAGCACATAGACTATGTTCCTGGCTATCTACTGACTTTGGCAGGTGAATCTGGTAGAGGTAGCTTTACGGGCGGTAGATTGCTCCTTCAGGGAAATGAATGTAGTTGTGTATTGTTGTTTATTATGTTTATTACCTCTGCTCTATTTCCCATCTTTGAATGATGTGTATTGGGCGTCAGCTGGGTGACTGGTCTTGTTTATTTCTTTTATTTTGCTTTTTTCTGAAGTAGAAGGGTAATAAATTAAGTAGTCTGCATACTTAAGAGAAAAGGTCTGTATTGTAATAAAACTTGTTTGTAAAATATTAGTCCTATATTATTTACAGTTATACAATTATATACAATTACAAATACGTAATCTTTGTAAAATATTAATCCTATATCAGCTTTGTTTTAGTTTTTAAGTGAGAAACAGTTCTTGCCTTACTATGATTTCTTTCAACTAGGGAGAGCTTTTTCTCTAGTTTCAGCTCCTGGACCAGCAGAACCTTTTGCAGTAGAAATGAAAAATAAGATTGCTTCTTTCATATCTTCACAGAAAGGACCCAAGTGCTTTCTTTTCATTTCCTGTGACTGATTTTATTGCTCCTGGCTACTCTATGATCATTAAACACCCAATGGATTTTAGTACTATGAAAGAAAAGATCAAGAACAATGACTATCAATCCATAGAAGAATTGAAGGTAGTTATAATTTATTTGTATTTTCTGTGGGGAAAGAGACTAACCTACCTGTAACAGAATATAAAACTCTGACATCTTTATTCAGTCCAGAGCCAAACTTTTGGATTCTCTAAACCCTAAAGCTTGGTACAAATCTGCATGTCTGGTATTCAGAATATTTCCTATTGACCTTTTATTGTACAAAGAGTAATTTCTTTTTAATTTCCAAGACTTTATTTTCTGCCTCAGAAAACTTACGAGCTCTGTGAGAAAAAAAAAACAGATAAAATATATCATATGGGAGCTTTTTTAGAGTGAAATTTTGTATGACTGTAAATGTTTTTAAAATATTCTATTTGAGATTAAAAGGGGTATTAAATTTTTAATTTCAGGTAAAAAAATAAAATTATAGTTCAAATAAAAATGTAACTAGAACCAGTATTCCTTCCCTTTTTTGACCATTCAAGAAAACATGCATATTCCTGTAAATAAGCAGAAAATAAATTGGTTTGACCACAAATATTGTATAAGGAAGTAACTTGATTACATTCTTCCTTATTGCTCTTAAATTCCACATTATCTTTGTCAAATACCTTCCCTGTCTTCTCTGCCCCGCATTTTTAGGGGCAAGCCTTATAATAAGTAAACAGAAAGCTATGAAGATAATGTATATGTTTGTTAACAGTTATAGCTGAAGCTGATTTCACTTTTAGATGGTTGTAGTATCTAGAGTAGGAAGGAAGATATGTATTTTTCTGATATTGTCGTCTTCTAGAGAGGAGAAACCACATCGCTTTAAACTTCCTTTGTATAGACCCTATACAAATACTTAGCAGTTGAAGTAGTAAAGTAATTCTACCCTTTTTACTCTTTAATATTTTAGAAATACTTTTTGAATAAAATCCTAACTAGTGATAGAAGAAAAGCTTATCTGTACATCTCATCTTTATTCCTTGAGAATTGTGTCCTGTTTCTTTTCTTCTAGCCACATGTACAGTGAAAGGGTAAGTTGAGGAGAAAGCAAGATTATAGCACCTCAAGAAGCTTCCAGTGTGTGTTCTAATTTGAACATCAGTTTATCATAGTCAGTTTGTAAGTGCTCAGCACCTGCTATGTGCCTGACTAGGTATTGGTGAAACAAAAATAAAAATATAACAATACCTCCCCCCAACAAGATTACATTCTCTTGGGGAAGACTACATGTCTCGGTACAAATATATGTAATCAGTCAGTAAACATAGAAGTCTTACTCTGCAGTAGACTGTACTAAGTGCTGGGGATTCAAGGAAGGCCAAATAGACCCTGCCCTTGAGGAGCTCACAATCTGATACAAAATAAATACAAAGTAATTTCTAGAGTAGAGGAGCCATTTTTTCAGGTTACTGAGTTGCATTCATGTTCAAATAAACAAGAATTTCCTTGACAAAATAGGCTATAATCACCTAGTTAAACATTTCAGACCTTCAGTTTCTAACAGAAAAAATTTTTCTTAGTTTTCATTATATTTTTTAAGAAATTCCAATACATAAAATTATTTTCTCCAAAGATGTTTATCTTTGGGCAAACAAATTAAGATTTATCACACAACTGAAATGAAAGTAGTGTCTTGAGCTGCTTATAAAATTCAGCATTGTTTCTTGTGTTTTTCTTGGGGGGGGGAGCATAAAAAATTTTACTTTATTCATCTTAATCTTTTATAGTTAGAGAAAATGAATTCAGCAAATGTAAATACAAAAAATTCAGTTAAACTTACAGATCTAAATACTGACATACAACAGTTCATTGTAGATTTTTGCACTAAAAAAACTCCTTGGCAGATAAGGTTATTTATCACATTTTTCAGGGTAAAGGATCATTATATTTGAGGAGTATCTTGTGTATTATAATCTAGTTTTTAGTAACCTTTAAGCTGTATATATTTGGTTAGGAGAAAAGAAAAACAGAATGCGATTCTTTTTTTTAAATATTTTAATTTTTTAAATTAACAAGCATTTTTTATTAATCTGTACCTCCTACTAACCTCTCCCTTCAGCAAATAAAACAAACCTAAAATTAAAACCCTCAATATATAGCTGCTTAGTCCAATAAAACAAATTCTCACATTTGTTGTCCAGTCGTGTCTGACTCTTCATTACCCCATTTGGGATTTTCTTGGCAAAGATATTGGAGTTCCTTCTGCAGCTTATTTTTACGGATGAGGAAACTGAGGCAAACAGGGTTAAGTGACTTAGCCAGGGTCACACAGCTTAGTAAGTTTCTGAGATCATATTTGAACTCAGGTCTTCCTGGTTCCAGGTCTGGTAGTCAAAAAAGACACTGTGCTATCTCACTGCCCAGTTCCTACATTAGCTATATCCTAAAATGTAAGTTTCTTTCTGCATCCTAAGCTCATCAGAAGTTGAAAAGATGATTCATCTTCATTCTTTTGAACTTGTGATTTATCATTGCATTGATCAGAACTCTAAAATCTTTCAAAGTTGTTTTTCTTTTTAATGTTATGGTATAAATTGATGTATTTCTGCTCACCTCACTGTGTATCAGTTCATTCCAAATGGGGAAGAAGAATTTTTCTCAGAAATTGTCCACTTTGTTTCCTATGGTACAGTAATATTCCATTGCATTTATGTATCACAATTTGTTTAGCTGTTCCCCAATAGAATACACTTTTTGTTTCTGATCTTCAACTACCATGACAAAAAGCATGTGTGTGTGTGTGTAGATGTATATATACATATGTATTTGTACATGTAGGTGATTTTCCTCTTTCTTTGATCTCTTTGGGATATAGACCTAGTAGTGGTATCGTTGGGTCAAAGGACATACACAGTTTAATAACTTTTCTGGGCAAAATTCCAAATTGCTTTATAGAAAGGCTAGACCAGCTCACACAGCTCCGCCATCAGTATTCTAGTATACCTGTTTTTCCATAGCCCCTCCCAACATTTGTCATTTTCCTCTTTTGCCCATCTTTGCCAGTCTTAGAGACATCAGGTCAAACCTCAAAGTTTTTTATACAACTCTTAAAGAATCAAGATAAAAGGTATAGTTTTTTATTCTGTGACTGATTCAGATATGCCACAGGAAGTTAGGAAGGAAACAAGCATTTCTTAAAAACTTGCTATGTGCCAGCCACTTTACAAGCACCATGCATATATCATTTGATCCTCACAACAATCCTGTAAGGAAAGTGCTGTTGTTATCTCCATTTAATAGTTAAGGAAACCTAGACTGCTGGAGGTTAAGTGATTTAAACCAGGGTCACACAACTGGCAAGTTATCTGAGGCTGAATTTGAACTAAGGTCTTCCAGCTCTAGGCCTCGAGTTGTATCCACTGCACCATCTAGATACCTTAGACACGGGACTCATTATACTTTGTCAAACCTATAATCTAGCTGAGTACTTTGTTGCTAATAAAATTATACACACTGTATAAACCCTTAGTCAGTTTTTGTCTGCATATGATACAATTTTCCCCAAATCCCTTTACTGCTCACCCTTCCTCTCTCCTTCCTTTGTATGCTCCTCAGAAGTCTTTCTGCTATTTTAAGCTATTAAAGCCTAATGAAGTTGAACCTGTATGTATGTGTGCGTGTATATACATACATATATTTTTTAAAAACTTACTTCTCTGTGTAATAAAATGGCATTCTTTTTCAAGGAGGATCCAGTGCCAAATGTAACATGTATCCGTTTTAAACTTGAGTAGGTTTTGAGAATGCCACACATACTGTTTTTTTAAGTTTCAATATAGCACTCAACGTTGAGACTCCTGTCTTACTTCCAGCTTTCTCTGTGGTTTAAAGTGGAGCTGTAATTCTTCTTAACTGTTCATAGCTTTCATCTGTTCTGTGTTATCATCAACTCTCAAAGTGTTAGGGATATTTTAGTTATAGCTTGACGTGATTTTCTTCACATTCCCACAAATGAAATTTACCTGACTGGGCAAAAATGCAGGGAGTTCTCCAGTATATGCACATTAAAACAAAAATTTTAAAATTGCAAATAATCTAGACAGTAGTGATGCATGTAATAACTTATCATGATTGTATGGTTTATTTTACAGTGATAAGCTCTTTGTAATATTCCACAATATTTTGCTCTCAGTAGTATCCAAAATTAAAATATTAAATGAAAATATTGGTCTTATAACTATCCTATAGTTGTGGTAAAGAATGTTATAATATTTTAGCTCTGCCCCCCAGGTTCTACCCAGGTTTTCTAATGTAACAATCAAGTTAAGTTCTTCATTGTTTATATCAAAAAATCATTTTCCAAAATAACATATGTAATTTCCTTTCAACAAAGATGTTTCTTAAAAACAAAAAAAATTCTCATTTAGTGAGCAGTGGAAGGAATCTTTGAAGGATTCCGCTTCTTGACATTTGATTCCTAAAAATGTAGTTCTAGATTTTACATGTGACTGTTCCTTTGTGGAAAAAAAAATGTTGTAGCATGTTTAAATTACTTTTCAAATTGCATCTCTTTTAATTTGTTGATCAGTATTTCAGTGCTTTAATTGCCTGTGTGAGATTACCATTCAACAGTGAGAGAAATGAGAGGATTTTTTTTCATGATGCAAAAGGGAAGGGATTGAAATGTGTTTTTAAATGAGTTGAAGTTTGAGCAGAATGTATAATTTAAAAATATTCTTTGTGCATTTTCCTCCTTAAACTTCTCTTTACAGGATAATTTCAAACTGATGTGTAACAATGCTATGATTTACAACAAACCGGAAACCATTTATTACAAAGCTGCAAAGAAGCTGTTGCACTCAGGAATGAAAATTCTTAGCCAGGTAAAGGAAATCCCCTGTTATAAATGATGGAAATGAAATTTTATCTCTGTGCTTAAACTAAAATTAATATTCATAAAAAAGTTCTGAATTTATTTTCAGAGTAAAATCATTTTTGGAATAGAAAACATTAAAAGATGTGTTCTTTTTAAAAGGTGTGATGCTGAAGTGATAGGCAGACAGATAAAGGTAGAGTAACTGTAATTTGGAATTGATGCATTTAAATCTTTGGAGGGGCCAGAGCTTATATGATTTTGTTATAGCTTTCCTGAAGACACTTGACTTGATTGGACTGGTAAACACTTTTATTTATTCTGGACAGAAATATTCTAAAGAAATACCATGGGAAGTTCAGTCCTGACTGGGGTGAAATCAGAGACCTGGGTTGAAACCAGAGGATTCCTTCCCTTGCATGTAAGCAGAATCCTGACTGGGAGGATTGGAAAAAGGACCCCAATCCTGGGTTGCCTATGGGTTCAACCTGTCATTCCCAAAGTTCCTGGGGTTCAGGAGTGGGGTGGAGGGAATATGATATGAATGCCTAAATTGTCCATACTTCTAGGAGACACAGAACTCTTCCCAGTTATGACATGGAGACCAACTCCATGGTGAGCCCACCCCTCACATGCTAAATATTCTATATTTTTTTAAACAGAATTGTATTAGATGAGAAAAAAAATTCCAGAAGATTCCAAATTCCGAGAGATCTGATAATTTATGAGGCCTTTAGCAATATAAAATATTTTTCTTTATGATAAGGATATTCCAGGTGTTCAGTAGAATATTAATCCTGTATGCGTAACATACTAGAGACAAGGGAAAGCTATGTAGGAATTATATACAGTGGCTGACAGTCAAGAATTTATAGCATAGTTGGAAGAAACAGAATAATATGTACGTATGAAACAACCGATGAGTAATCACAAAGCAAACTAGATCAGAAGAGCAAACTCCTGATACAAACTGAATAACAATATTCAGAAATGAAAACAATGTTATTGTATTTAACAACAATATAAAAATTAGCATTTTAATAGGACAAAGAAAAAGGGAATGTTCAAACTATATCATTGGTAAGCTAGAAAGATTTTTCAAGATGGTGAATTTTGAGCTGGGCCTTGAAAAGAGAGAAGGATTAACAGAGAACAATTGGTTTTGTAACTCTAATTCATTTATCATGTGATATTGGACATTACAGATTTCTGTTAGTATCTTGTCCACATTTTTGGGTTCATTGAGACCAGAAAGTGCATCTTATATAAACTTTATATCACTATCCCTTAGACCTGAGAACAATGTTTTACAAACAATAGGTGTTTAATAAATATATGTTATTGGAAAGGAGAGGGAAGGAAGTAGTAGTTACATTATAGGAAAGATGTCCATAAAAGAAATAACAAGTGCTGCAGAAGGCATTAGAGTTTAACTTAACTGGAAATATCAGAAGGATTCAATAGAAGCGCCATGAATGATAGTCTTGAGAATGTGATCTTGACAAGGCAAACATAGTATTTTGTGTGTTAGCAAGAAGACTGCTAGAAGAGTGACATTGGAAACAGTGTTTAAGGAAGAATAAGTTGGTCTAGGGACTTCAGATGAGTAGACCAATCAGGAAGGGAAAGTATTATGATCATTCAGATATGAGATCATAAAAATAACAACCAAAGCAGGAGATTTTGGGAAAAGGACTTGGGATTTTAGAGATCTAATTCAACCCCATCATTTTACAGATGGGGGAAAATGAATCCCAAAAGGGTTGTCACTTACTCAAGGTCACACAGATAAGTAGCAGAGGTGAGATTCAAACTCACTTCTCTGATTTCAGACAGTTATTTTCCACACTATTTTTATATATTTTATATTTCCACACTATTTACCCCACATTGCCAAGAAAGAAACAAATATAAGAGATTTTTGGAAAAGAAAAATCAAATCAGAGTGAGTAGATATGGAAAGAAGGCAGGCGGTGAACAAAGAATAAGAAGGAATCAAAAAGTTCCTTAAGTTTTAAAGCTCAGGAACTTAAAGGATAATAGTAAGTTTTTTGACGTATGTACACAGAAAACTTGTGCTTTTCTGATTTACATAAATTCTATAGTAATCATTTATTGTTAAGAGTTCTACAACTAAAAAAATATCAAGGTATGCAGCTATCAAACTTTGTGTCTGCATGTTCTACTCTGAAAAATTCTTGAACCCAGTGAACTGGGAAAAGAAAACATTTAGACAGACAATTATTCTTGCCTTGCTAATATTTAGACAGCATCAGGTCCTGCCATGTAAACCAGTTTTCTTTCTCTGAGATGATTTGCTTAGGAAGAGAAAACGAGAAATATTTATCTCAGTATCCTCAGGAAAATCCCCAAATTCAGTCCAGATTGGGAAGCTATAAATGTCAGATGAATTATGGCATTGATTTTAAAATCTGAAATTAAAATGAACATAACAGTTAAGAGACTTTGGCATTCCTTTGTAAAATCAAATAATTTGTACTGTATCACAAGTGAAGGACTTTTGTTTCTTTACAAAGATAAAATGAAGCAACTTATAAACTCTCAAACGACTTTGATTATAAATTTTCTATTTTGTTTTTATTAATTTCTAAAAACACAGTTAAATTTTTAAGAATATTCTACTTCCTTTTAGAGCTTATAAAGTGTTGCTAAGACAAAATACAGAGAAAAAAACACTTTCTATTCTGTTTTCTCTTTTTCTTATTTGTCATCTTTTTTTTTTTCTCTGAATCTTTTCCTGTTGAGGAGCCCTACCCATCCTGTGCTATAGTTTCCTGTTCCCTCCACCCTAGATGGGAGGGATCATTACAAGTGATTTTCAAACTTTTATTTTAGTTCTCCTGAGTTAACTCTTCTTAAAAGCAGTAACACTGACAGCACATAGCATATTCTTTCATAAAAATAGTTTAGACCAGAAGTCAAACAATCGCATTTCTAATTGCAGCTTTATCATTAATTTGCTACAACATTAGATAAAATACTTACCCCTGTCTCAACCCTAATTACTTTCCTTATCAGTGAAATAAGTAGATTGGCCAAGATCTTTAAATTCCCTTATAGCTCTAAATTTTTATGAAAATTAGGTTTTCCAGAACATTGAGAACTTTTGTATTCTTTATGATCAGGCCTGTCAGTCACCCCTCTGTCTTTTCAGACACATCTGCACACAGGTGCTAACCATTAGAACCATCTCCATATCTGAATTATGAGTATATGTAGAATAATGTCTGTCACCTAACTAAGTGCTTAGAGGGAACGTGCACATGTACGCGTGTGTGTGTGTGTGTGTGTGTGTGTGTGTGTGTGTGTGTTCAATAGCCAGCATGGTTACTAGAATTTTTTTTTTGGACAGGACAGAACTAAATCTTTTCATTTCACTAAATTGCGTGATTCATAATTGATTTGTTAACTAAAGAGAAATTTAATACACCTATTGGCACACGTGCACCATACACACACACATACACACACACGTTTTAGAAACTAGATCTGTGGTTTCATTGCTGGAAGGAAAGAAAGCCCCTTTACCAGTGCAGGTTAACACATGCTCTGCAGTTTGTCTAGAGAATGCACAGAGTACACAACCAGTATGGGTCAGAAGTGGGGCTTAATCTGGTCTTTTCTTATACCACACCCAGTCCTCTGTTCTGCTATGCTGCCTCTTGTGTCAAAAATATAGACATTTAAAAATTAAACTTTGTAAGGTTTTGTATGTGTGTGTTCAAAAAAATACTGGAAATCATCATCATGTGGGTTCTGCTGATTTTTAACAATAAAAATTGGGGTTACCTCTAAGCTAAAACCTTTGTGAATTAGCTTTTTATCATTTTACATTGGCATTCAGCATAGGAGAAAAGATATTGGACTCAGAATCAGGAAGTTAGGGTTCTTGTCATGGCTATATGCCAGTGACTAACCACAAAACCTTGAGCAGGTTTTTCAACTTCTTAAGGGATTCAGTATCCTCATACCCAAAGTAATCTCTAAGAACCCTATTTTTCATTCAGTACCTAATCCCTGTATCAACACCTCCATACTAGGGTACCATATATTAAGTTGTAGCTACTATTAGAAATGAAGGTGTACAGTACATGGCAATGTGTGGAGCATAGGCTCCATATGCCAGCACACTTGGTTAGTCCATGTTTTATGCACACATATGACTGGGTATCTGGGAGGAGCTAAGCTTTCCTTCTAGGACTTGCCCCAGAAAGCATGACAGAGGTAATTGTAATATATTGCCATAGTTGACATTTGAAAATAAAATTCATAAAATAGAAGCAGAGAACTTCTTTGGGCAACTTAGGCAAAATGTAACTCACTACATTATGAGGCAGAAAATATAATAGCAGCCTTTTGTACAGCTGAAATTATATTATTTCCTCACAAAGAAAAAGTACCAAATCTTCCATAGATCCCTGTGTTTACTGAATGTGATGATTCAGTATCCTCAGTGTAGCATGTAATTAATATTGTTAAATAGCAGAATTTAATTTTTGGTAATACATATAACATTTTATTTTATTAAGTAAGATTTGATTGATTTTTTTAGGCCTGCAAGCTATACTTTTAATTCCTACTTTTTCTTACATAAATATTTTGAGACTTTGTCAAAGTAAAATAAAGAATAATTGCCCTAAATGTTTTTCTTTTACCACTTTACTGGTTCAAAAATCTTTTAGAGAAGAACACACAGCAACTCCTAGTTTGAGTTTGTTTTGTTTTTTTTTTGAAGAGCTGGACCTTACTATCTGGGTCTCTAAATATAATGCTTCTTGGTACAGTTGTGTTCTGCTTTTAATTTTTTGACCGCTAGTATTGTCTTCCCTAGTTGACATCGTGCTAAATAGCTGCAAAATGTTTGATGTGTAAACTGTCTTTGGAAAAGTTTACTTAAGAGAGGATTAAAACAAGAAGGCACTAATAATATTCTTATATATATATGTATATATTATTTTTTTTTTGTAGGAAAGAATTCAGAGCCTGAAACAGAGTATAGACTTTATGGCTGACTTGCAGAAGACCCGGAAGCAGAAAGACAAAATGGAAATACAGCAGAGTGGGGAAGACAATGGCTATCTGCTAAAAGATAAAGATGATTCTTTGGACAATGATATTAAAGTTTTCAAAAGTCCAAATAAGGAAAATAAAAAGTAAAGCACTTCCTTAAATTATTGTAGGCAAATAACCAAACTTTATTGATTGTAACTAAGGAAAGTTAAGGCATGATCATTGTGTTTTAACTGTCAGATGGAATATGTCCTGGAGTATGGAGCTGTCAGATGGACATCCAGAAAGTCTGACTTAATAACATGTTACTCTCATCCCTTTTCCTTCTCTCTCCTCATCTCCATAGGAAGTAGTATTATATGATTGTATAAACTGAGTTTAAAAAGCCATTTCAAATAGGTTTTTTATTAAGGTAGTTAAGAAACATGTTAGCAACCAAATATTGCCAGGTTTTTTTTATTAAATTTTACTTGTATATGGTTTATTTAAATACAATAATGAATAAGCCCAAGTATCATCATAGCACTTCTGAAACAGAAGAATAGTGAAATATCTGTGAGTACCACTCTTCTCCCTACCCCAATCATAATATCTGGTATTTAGCTCACTTTAACTATTTGGAAAAGGAATATATAAAAGATTCATTTCATTGCACACAGGAACATTACTACCAAATGCAACTGTGACGAAAATGAACATTTTTCTGAGTCTCACTGGCCAAAAAAACCCAAAACACCACAACACCGTGAATTTTTAAGAATCAAAATTATATTTTTCTTGTTTTGTTTTTTAAAGCTTGAGACTGAATTCATTGTAAGGGCTGTACCATTAATATTATTACTAAGAACACTGAAGAGAAAACTAAGTTATATTTTGAGTTTGAATTTCTCATATTTACGGAGTTTTACCAAATGATGAAGGAATTTTCATTTGGCAGCAAAAGGACACATTTCTCCATTGTAGTTGTATCTCTACTTGAAATTCATTTGAATACTTTTTCCATTTATTTCTCTTTTTTCACTTGGTATCACTGTGTGTTTTCAGGAAAGACAAAGATTTGCTTGAAGATAAACTTAAAAGCAACAACTTAGAAAGAGAACAAGAGCAAATTGACCGCATTGTTAGAGAATCCGGGGGAAAGTTGACCAGAAGGCTTATAAATAGTCAGGTGATGAATATTTTCTTGCCTTTTCTATTGCTTGCTCCTCCACTCTTGTTGATTCTCATTATTATTTTATGTCCATTTTTTAGACTTTCACTATCTTGATTCCATAAGTTTTATTCATCCTTTCCAGTCAAAAAAATCCTCAAAAAAAGTAATTATATTTTGTATATAAAATATCCTATTTTCTTGTTAAATTTTGGTGAATTGCTTTGTTAATATACTCCAAAATGAAACAGTACTTATTTCTTGTAACTGAATCTTATTGCTAATCTTTTTTCTTTGTAAATAATGTTGTTTGATGATAATGGACTTAAAAGTGAAATACTTAAAATCTACATGACTTTTTACAACATCATTTCTAGGTGCCCCTTTATACTGAGCAACATTGTACATGTGGACTTGGAAGTTTAATTAATAGTCATGTTAGCTAATTGTCATGGCATTAATTTTAGTTAAAGCTAAAGCCAAACTTTCTCCTGCTTTATGTCATATGTCTGAAATCCCCAGAGTATAAGACAGTTTAATCCTTCATTTCAATGTTTTATTTCATTTTAGTGTGAGTTTGAAAGAAGAAAGCCAGATGGAACCACAACATTAGGACTTCTTAATCCTGTTGACCCTATTGCAGGAGGTATGTCTGTCAAACAGAAAAGCAAGCTAAAAACCTGATACTGTATTCTTAAATCCATGCAGGTTACTGATAGAAGTTAGTGTTCCTTCATAATAGTGTCAGAACCAACATTTTATCCCTAAAAAACTTAGCTAGCCAGTGTGTTACATACTAGAGATTTGTCAGTGATCTCTAACTTAATTTCCAGTTAAACCTAAAATAAGTACATATAAAAGATGGACCTTCACTTAGAAAATAAAGAAACTTCTAGAACATTTAGCATATGTCTTAGTCATGATTCCCAATCATAGTTGCAAATAACCTCATGGGTGTTTCCATTTATCTCAAGAACTATCTCTAAAGCTTTAAATTCTCAAAACAAATTTATATTAACCTAGACGTATCAGTTTTATGAATTTTACACAAATTGCCAGAAAATTTTTAAAATGACAGGAAGAAGTGGTGCCTTTTCTAAACAATCAAAAGTTCATTTTTTTGTCTCCAGACCCCTTCTAGGTGAGCGTCATAGCAGAGGGGTTTTTTTTTTTGTTTTCTTCCCCCCTCAAAATCAAAAGTTAAACCAGTGGTTATAGCCTCCTGGATACATTATTGTCAGTCAGTAGCATCAGGCAGTACCATATAGCACTATCTTTTTATATATGTGTGTATGTATATGTGCGTGTAAGTGGGTGGGTGTATATAGTCATGCAGTGCTAGTATAAGAAGTTGGTATCAATCTTTTTTAATATCCTCATCACATCTTTTAATATAGGGTATGAAAAACCTAAAATTAAATTTTTTAAAGCTTTTAAATCAGTTTTAGAGGCTTTAAGTTTATTCCTTATTTGGCAACCACTCTCACAAGTAAAGTAGATGTGTGGGATTGATATCTATGCTAGAACATAATACTTTTGCAGTTACAAAGTAGAAAATAATCTTTCCTTACTATGCTACAAATTCTTGTCCTCTCATTTGAAAAAGGGACCCTCTTTGACATCTGGCCAACTACATCTGTCTCTCACCCATTTCTAGTCATTCTGAGGGCTATTCTGCATTGATTTTTCCAGCATACCTTTTCTCCTGCCCTCAGGCTTATGGATCACTTCTTGTACAGTGCTGGGTTAGAAGAAGATGTTTCCTGTAGCTTTTCATTGACTTTCTTGTTCATTATTCAATCTAGTGTCTGCTTTAGGGTTTTGATAGAGTAGATATGCTGGAGGCAGGCTGTCATTTTACCACTCAGGCAGCCAGCTTGGCCAGCGAATTAATTTACTTTTAAAGAAAATTCACCCTGGACTAGGAAGGAGTCTGGAGACCTAACTTGATTTCCCAGATCTTCTATTCTAGCTTTGTGATCTTTGGGCCAGTCACTTGACCTGTCTAGACCTGAGTTTCTCCATTTGTAAAATGAGGGAGGGTCCAAGGAGTGTTGCTGGAATTATATAGGCCAAGTTTTTCTCCAAGTTTACCTATTCAGTACTCCAAATTTTTCTGGTTACATCATACCCATTCCCCACATCTTAATTTTAAATACTTGGTTAGAGGCAGATAGGTAGCACAGTGGACAGTCCAGATACCCTGAGTTCAAATGTAGCCTCAGACACTAAATTAGCTGTGTGACCCTAGACAAGTCACTTAACCTCTATCTGTCTCAGTTTCTTCATCTGTAAAATGGGAATAATGACAGCATCTATGTCGTGTTGCAAAGATAAAATGAGATAAAATTTATAAAGCACTTTGCAAACCCTAAAGCATTATGTAAATGCTAGCTATTATTATCATCATTATCATGATGATTTACATAAATTATATTTCTAAAAACTGTCTACCTGATTGTTCTGTCACAACATGTATCAAAGAAGGGACTTAAAACCCACCTCTTCCTGATTCCCCATTAAGCATCTAGTATGTGGTAGAGTCTAAGGAGACAAAGACAAAAATGAAATCATCCTAACCCCCAAGGAGCTTACATTCTATTAAGAGAGACATGAAATATATATTTAAAAAATATATGTACAGGATAAATTTTTTAGAGGGAAGACACTAGCAGCTGGAGCACTAGGGAAGGCTTCATATGGGAACTGTTGCTCAAGCAGACTTTTAAAAGAAATAAGGGACTGTGAAAGGCAAAGGTGAGGGGAAAGAAAGGCCAGGGCAAAGACTGGAAGAAAAAAAATGAAGTGTGTTAAAAGAAATCTTAAGCTCCTCATGAGTGAGGATGGTGTCACTTAGGATGTTTTTATTTCCTGGCTGTCAACACAGTGCTTTGGTGTGCAGGTAGTAGGCAAGTGCTTCATCATTCTTACAGAGTAGTAGAGGAGCAAGCAGCAAGAAAGCCAGCATTGCTACTCTGCAAAGAGGGAAAGAGGAGCGTAGAGCAAGACTGGGGCTTTAAAAGCAAACAGAAGTTTATCTTTCATCTTAAAGGTGGCAGCATTGGAGTGGATGAGAGAGGAATATGGTCACATCTGCGCTTAAAGAAAATCACTTTGGCAGTTCTCTGCAAGATGAATTGAAGAAAGGAGAGATTGGAGGCAGAGAGACTGGTTAGAAGGTAGCTAGCTCAGTAGTTCCAGTGAGAGCTGCTGAAGGCTGAACTAGGGTGGCAATGGCAGTATGGACAGATGCAAGAGATAGAGGTAGAAACAGTGACATTTGACAACTGATGGGATAGGTAAGGTGAGAGAATGTGAAGAGTCACAGATAATATCAGCATTGTGAACCTGGGTCTCTCCATTATGCCAAACTAGTTTTGTTTTGTTTTTTTAAGGAAGCCCACAATAACTTCTTTTGTGGGAATTTACTACCTTACTACAAGGGAGAGGTTTTTTGTTTGTTTTCAGATGGGCAGAACAAGCAGGGAGGGAAAGAAGGAAGAAAAGTGTCAATGAAACTTTTTTAATGAACAGGAGGGGAAATAGCCAAGCAGGATAACTTTTAGAACAGATTATTAACCTCTTTTGTGACGTGGACCCCTTCTCAAAATAATGTTTTTGAATGCATAAATAAAATACATAGGATTACAAAGGAAGCCAATTATGTTGAAATACAGTTATCACAACTTTTTTTTTTCAAAAAAAGTGACCACAAGTTAACACCTGTTTAAAGCTAACTTAGTAAATTTGACGTGTGTAATTTTTAAGTGGTATGTAATGAGATCCATGGTTTCATATATGAAACTTTTTATGTTCCTTTATTTAGAAATGTTCAGGTTTGTTGATAATTGTCCAATTCAGAAAAAGAAAAGTTTAAATCTTTTTTAAAAAAAAAAAGTCTACAATGTTTGTTCAACCTTTGAGTTTTAATTGTTTAAGATGAGCCTTGATATTAGATACAGCAGTAAATTTTGTTCTTCAGACAGCTACCTGCTTACCTGTCTCATGCCTGAATTTATTCTTCAGAACCTGGCTACTGCCCTGTAAGATTGGGAATGACAACAGGAAGACTTCAGTCTGGAGTTAATACACTGCAGGGATTCAAAGAGGACAAAAGGAATAAAGTTACTCCAGGTGAGATAGTAGTTTTTGTCCTTCTCCTTTTAGTTGCTAGAGGGAGGAGGAAGTTGAGAAAGAAAACGCCCTTATATCCAATAATTTGGGCAAAGTCATGTAACCTTATCTGTTTTTAAATATATTTTTCATATTGTCAAAAATTGAACGTCAACTTTAAGAATATTCTTGAGGCTATTGACTTTTATATATAAGATGTAACTGTGACTATCTTTGGAAGAGGGAAAAAAAATTAGACATATTCAGTTTAAGGCAGTAATCAACAGAAATGGGCTGTTTCGTGTTGTAAAAAAGCAAAGTAGTAGTGTTGGGTTTTTTATTATTCAACAGTGTTATACTTGAATTATGGACCCTACAGTTCTTATGCACCAAACTATGATTCCACATTTGCAAATATCAGCAAGGATGATTCTGATTTAATCTACACAACTTATGGGGAAGATTCTAATCTTCCAGGTGGTTTCAGGTGAGTCACTAATTCATCAGTATTCTGGTACTACAGTTTCCTAAAATAATTACATGCCAATAAGATTTGTGTTTATGTACCTAAAATTCTTCTGTTTGAATTACAAAATTATCCATATGCAGAGAGTGCCCAACTTAACTGGGCCCTTTAAATATGAATTGCTATCCTTGGGATTTCTATTTCCTTCTCCCAGTTTCTCTGTCCATTCAGCTTCTCACTTTTCAGGGATGAAGTGACAGAACTGACTGAGAAGGAGGAAGGGTAGGTGAATCTCAAAGGCTTTTTTTCATAACTCCCATCCAGCTGGCCCAGCCCCAGCCTCCCTCTAAATTCGACAATGAAATGCCTAAAACAGAAAAAGTTTGTTTTCCTCTGAATACAGTAATATTATATCAGTCTTTTGTAAAGTGCCCAATGGAGTATCTTCCCCTACCAGAACAATTTTTTTTCTTATTTGTGGGAGGAAAGGTAACAGTATGGTTATGATGAAGTCTTGTTAACTCCTTTTTTATTTCCGGTTGTTGCCTTTAGAAAGTCTTCTGGGGGTTGTGTGCGTCCTTTAGAGTGAAAAGGATAAGGGTAATGTTGTTTATTTCTAGTAGGTTGGTCAAGAGAGAAACCCTGGCCAGAAGCTGCAGAATGTAGGATTAGAAAAGGGAGTGGGTGAATACTTTTTCTTTAGAACAAAAAAAGGAGGTAATTGGTCAGAACCAAGAAGTATCCCCAGGGGTTTATACCAACAAGAAGCCCCAGGACTGAGGCTATGCATTGTAAGCTCCCTCATTCCCCCTACCCTGTACCTCAGAATTACTCTTATATGTTGTCATCCATCTTCTTCTGTGCTCCAGTATTTGAAGAAGAGGTGGGCTTGCCAAGGCTAAACCTTCAACTTGTACACTTAATCCTATTCCCTTTAGTTTCCTCCAGGAGCTACCTCTTTCTGCCTTTCTTATTCTCATCTTTAATCTCTTCTTAGCTATTGCATCTTCCCCACTACCTACAATACTAAAACCACCCCTATACTTAAAAAAACTTTCACTTGATCTTGCCTTCACATCAAGCTATCCTATGTCTATCTCCTTTCATAGCTAAGCACCCAAAAAGAGTTAGCTACACTCAACATCTCCACATTCCTTACCTCTCATTTGAAATCTGGGTTAGTTCTACCACTGGAATGAAACTTCCCTCAGTGGTTACCAGTGATCTCTTATCAGCTGTGTTTAACAGCCTTTACCCTTCATTCTACATAACATTTCTGGAGTTTCTTATAATGTTATCCAGCTCCTCCTCACTGGTTTTCCCTGACACTGCTGTCTCCTGGTTCACCTACCTGTCTAACCATTCTTAACTTGTTTGCTGGATTGTCATACATAGTCTGTTCCATAAGTATTGATGTCTTCCAAGTCTGCCCTAACCTTTCTTCCCTCTCTACGTCATTGTAGTGATCTCATCAGCAGCCGTAAATATGGCTCATAGTAAGCACTATATAAATGTTAGTTGTTACTACGTACAACTACGACTACGACTCCTACTACTGTAAGACAGATGATTCCCAAATCCAACCCTTCTCCCTCTCCTGCACTCAAGTTCCAAATCAGCTTCTGAATATTTTAGCCTAGGTGTATGTCTCAGGTTTTACACATCTAAAACAGAACTGATGATCTTTCCCGCTCAATCTGCCTGTGCTTTAGACTTGCCTCTTTCTCTCTGCAAGGTACTATCATCCTCCAGCATGCCCATGTTCAAAATCTTAAGGTCATCTTTAACTTTTCCCTTTCCCTCACCTTCCCATAACAATTGCCAAGTCTTGATTAGAGCTCAAAATCTCTCACATCCACTATTCTAGTTCACGGTATTATATCCTCTTGCTGGACTATTGTAATAATCTCCTTGCTAAGGAGGTTATTATAATTATACTCCTTCTACTTGCTTTTCTTCCATCCAGCCTCCACACAGTTGCCAAAATAATTTTCCAGAGTCAGTGATCTAGCCATGTCACTACCTTGCCTGAAGATTTTGAAGGCTTTTGTTTCCAGGATAATCTGACCTCTAAAGTTCTCCATTGTCTGCCTACAACTTATCTTTCCAGGCTTATTTCTATTATTTCCCTTCATGCTATTCTAGCAAAACTGGATCCAAGCTGCTTCCCAAAACTATAATTCTATCTTCCACCCCCATAACTGGCCTTGCCTGAAATGTACTCTCTTCTCTCCTTCTGTCCTTATCTTCCTTCAAGGCTCAAGTGTCACCTGCTCTCTGAAGCCTCCCCTGGTCTCCTCAGGTTGTCAGGGTTCTCTCACCCCTCAAGTTTCCTTATATTTATTTACCTGTCTTCTCTCCTCCTTCCTCTAATAGGATGTTAGCTCCTTAAGGCCAGGGATTTTAGATTTTTTTTCTTTCTCTAGCACCTGGCACACAGCAGGTATTTAAGAAATATTTATTGAATGAAATGATATACAGTTGTATTTCGCTTGCAGGTAGTATAAACCTTCCATATCATTCCCGTTAACATTTCAATAAGTGTATTCATTATATTCTGTCCCCCTCATCATACAGTAGTAAAGAGATCACTAGAAAATAAGAAAACTTTAGTCCTATTGAACAAAATTTTAGATATTAGAATAATTGATCCTTAAGTTATGTTGACTTTCTCTGTGTCCTGTGTTATTAGCCATGGTAGACAAGATTAGGCCTATAGAGATAATATATGTGAAAGTTACTTTTACAATTCTTTTCTAGTATCCATGAGTTTTTGGCTACATCACAAGATTATCCCTATGTTATGGCAGATAGTTTACTGGATGTTCTGACAAAAGGAGGACATTCTCGATCCCTCAGAGAGCTTGAAACGGTAAGAACTAATTAATAAAGATAGAACAATTCATCATGATTCCCAAACATCAGTCACTCAGTATTATGAAACTGTGGCATTAACCAATATCAAAACCAAATTCCCTTCATCTTAAAAAAACAGCCCCACCCAGGGAAGGTGGAGGTCATGGGTGGAGGACAATGAGCGGAAACTCATAACTCAGCTGCCAGGATTTCTGGCCTAGAGACTTTTGAAGTATTGAACTTGAACTTCAGTCTACATTAATTTTCCTCATTCTTAGGAGTATAGGATTTTGAAACAGAGTTTGTATATTAACTTGTTGAAATTGAAGTGGTTTATAATTATGTAGATCGTACTTTTTCCTTTATCAAACACACAGTTGTGCATGTAAACAGGAACTTAATCCATCTCCCAGCTGCAAACTAAGAGTTAGAATAGTTTCATGTGGCTACAGTTACTAGTAGGGGTAACTAGTGGATAGAACGCCAGGCCTGGAGTCAGGAAGAGTCAGACACTTATTAGCTGTGTGACCCTTGGCAAGTCCCTTAACCCTATTTGCCTTAGTTTCTTCATCGGTAAAATGAGCTGGAGAAGGAAATGGCAAACCACTCCAGTATCTTTGCAAATGGGGTCCCAAAGAGTTGGACACAACTGAAATGACTGGACAACCACAGTTACTAGTGAGGTAGGGAAAAGTTTTCTTCACAAAGTTTGTGTTGCTTTTACTAGTGAAGCTTTCATGCTTCCTCTGCAGCTTCTTGTGCCCCAAGAGGCCCTAGAAAGATGCACTAAGTGCCAAGAACACTTTCATAGTTGTGCTGATGTTCACCAACTTCCTCTTTCTGTACACTGCTGCTGCCTGCTGCTGTTCTTTGGGGGCTAACAACTCTTCAACTTTGCTGCTCAGAGCATATTAATGGCCAGTCGATTGCTATGTTTAGATAGAGGAAGAACATATCCCTCTTCTCAGAAATTCTGATAAACCTCTTTGTATACCCTACTTAAGTGATATTTCTACTAAATTTTTCATCATTCCAGAAGGGTATATTTCCTCTCCCAAAAGTTTGAATTAATAGAGATTTAATATAATTTCAAATTGATGGTTTATATATATCATTTGACTTTTTAAGTATGGGGCCCTATGGAAACAAAGATATACTTTGAAGGCCATTTTTTTTCTTCTGAACTGAACATTAAATAAAATTAGCATTTTGAAATATATAAAATAGAACAGAAAAGAATTGAGCGTGAAGTCATGTAATCTTATTACATACAGCTTGCTTTTCCTTTCAAATGTATAATAAATTAAACAGCGTGCAAAGTTGACCTTCTTGTTGTCTATGTTTCTTTCTGGCCAACCTTCTGTACTGGTCTGTGCATTTTAAAAAATGTTTCTCCCCCCAAAAAAGTGTGACCTTTTCTTTTGCTTCTATACAACCCCATTACTAGATTCTCTTTCACCAGGCCACTTTCTAAGAGTCTAAAGAAGAGAAAATTCCTCCTCTGTGGTAAGCTTAAGACAGGTGAACATATCACTTCTGCTAACAGCAGACTGTAAAGATTCTCTTCTTTCCATTGTCCTTGGTTTATCAGACTAAAAACTAAAAGGTTGCAGTTTTGTGGCAGTTTTCTAAGCATCTATTTCATTTCAAAGCATCATTTTTAAATGTCTTAATACAGTATATTCTGCTTATTTTTTGCTATATGTCTAATGCCTCTTAATTTTACAGCATGAACAAGTGTTCCTGTTCTACCAGTTTTCCTTTTTTATTGATGTAACAATAGAAGATTCTTCTTTTCTTTTACTTCCAGCCAGTACCTGAAGGTGAAATCCAGAATGGTAGTCTTGACAATGCAAAAGACATGGAGGTGACTGTATCATTTTTTAAAATATATTTATCTGAAGAATAATCATCTAATAGGCTTAGTTAGTAACACTGTATATTAAAATGACTGCTGTTGTCCTAGTAACAAACGCATTTTCTAGGTTGATCTGTTCCTAAGAAGAAATAGAATTTAAGTGTTTTGTAGAATCAAAACTAAAACCTCAGTATTTTAAAAATAGATTTCATTCTCCCAGGCGGTCCTGATATCTTGCCTCAGAAGCTATTAAACCTCTTACATTAACTATCTCATCTTAAAAACTCAAGCATGATCACGTTATAGACTAATAGCAAAGAAATATCTCTTTTAACACTAAGAGGATGAGTTAGCAAATCCTTTTGTTTTCATATTAAAAATTACAAGTCAAACAAAATGGTAGGTTACTCCTGATCTAGAGGAGATTACATTAAGAAACAGCACATTTACATACTGTAGATGATAAGATTTACAGACATATTTTTGCTCAGGTTTGTGCTTAGCATCTTGAAAGTATCCTGCTTATGAAACCATTTTTCTAGACTCAAAAATTATGATTACTGAGTAAAAATATGTGTCTAGGCAGAGTTCATCCATAAAGTATCCTATTCATCTTCTATTTGCGATCATCTAACTTAACAGGCTTAAACAATTGGAGGAGGGTTTTTGTTTTTGTTTTCTTTTTTGACAGGTTACAGAAATAGACTCATCTGGCTCTTTGGACTCTAGCACTAATAAGGACAGACTTACAGCACTAAAGGCAGTCACAAACTTTGGAGCCCAGATTGAGATTTTTGACTCTGAAGGTGAGTGTCCTGATAGCAGTGGTGAAAATAACCATAGAACACTGATAACACACCAAGATCTAATGTCACATGAGAGCGAGCAGTGGTGTCCAACCTTTATGCTGCAAGCCTCTCAGAAGGACATGGAGTTCCTGCTAGAGGTCTACAACTCTGCATGCATGCCCAAAACTGTCATTTTAAATTTTATCTCGCTCCAACATTGTACAGAATAAATGCAGATATTGAAGGGAAAGGGGGGAGGAATCGTAAGTTTTTTTATGATAATTTTTGCCCATATTCAGAAGTTAGGAACTACTACATTTTTGACCCTGAGTAAGTAATAGGTAATCCTGGGTACGGAAGCTGAGCTTATTTGACCAAGTTCATTTGTATTCTTCCCACAAGAAAGGTAATGTATAAACTTTTTGCACTTAATGACAAAATCACATTAGAGCCCTGCATGGTGTTAAACATTGGGTGAATGTTTCTTGCAGGCCTCACTTTTTTCAGCATGTTTCTTTCTCACAACCCAGAGGCTGAAGTATTCCAGAGGAAACTTGATGAAACTACCAAATTACTCAGAGAACTTCAAGAGGCTCAGAACGAACGTCTAAGTACCAGACCTCCTCCTAATATGATTTGTCTTTTGGGACCATCTTACAGAGAAATGCATCTGGGTATGTTGGTCATCTTAGTAAAAACATGGCAGTATTAGGGGGTTTTGTTATAATTGATGAACTTACCAAGTAGTGATATGAACAGATGAGTGCAAAGTGCCAAACAAAGGCAGGTACAATTTGTATACTTTTGGATTTGAATGAATTTATCTCAAGAAACAACAGTGTTTAGTATCACAAATTAAACTTCCATTTAATTTCCATGCTCTTTTCCCTAGCTGAACAAGTGACCAATAATCTTAAAGAACTTGCGCAGCAAGTAACCCCAGGTGACATAGTGAGCATGTATGGAATCCGGAAAGCAATGGGGATTTCTATTCCTTCTCCTGTTATAGAAAACAGTTTCATAGATTTAACAGAAGGTGAGTTCCTTTTTTCCCCTGGTTTGAGAAATCTACTTCCTTGATTTGAGCAAGGCTATATGACTTCTCAAGATTTTGCTCATCTCTGTCTTACATGTCCAGTGAGCAGTGTGTGTGCTTCACAGAACACTGATAGGAAAACACAATCCTTATCAGTCCTCTTCCATTTGCTGCAAATGTATAATTCCATGAAGTTCTGAACATTTAAAACTACTACGGACTTTAAGTGTTAGATATAAACTAGTTTTGACTTCTTCGCTTTTTGTAAAGAAATAGTTAAACAATCTTGCTAGTAAAGGTAACATATCTTTGCAGAGGTAGGATTTTAATTTAGTGGTGTTCATGCACCTTTTTAACGAAGAATTTTACATTTTCTCTCACATACAACCTAAGTCATTAAGAATGGCTCTTGACACTTTTTATGGTCTGATATATACATACGCACACACATATACATATATATTCTATTTAAAAGAAAATTCTGAATAAAAATAGAAGTCCATGTATTTTTTTTCTTTCAGATCTTGAAGAACCAAAAAAAATCAGCACCACTGACTGTGGATCTGATGGAATTTGAAGTTATAACAGTGGTATATGATTATATATAGTGTACATAATTTTTCATTCTTAACTTGGAAATTTTTCAGGGCACGTTAAATATTTGTAAATTGTGTTTTTAATGAGTTGAATTTTGGAACAATTAATTTTAGTGTTCCAGAGATAGAACATGTGTTAAAGTAATAAATATGAACCTTGAATTACCAGGTATGTTATTAATAATTTCAGTCACAACTTAGCACCTTATTTTAAATCATTTTGTTTAAGCACCTAAACCAAGATGTCTCTAGGGTCAAATGTGATGTTTTCAGTACAAAAAAAAATCTCACCAAAGTTCATGGTATTAAAAAATAAAGCAATTCAGCATCATAAACACATTTATTTAATAGGTAGAGCCAAGCTATTCCAGAAATACAAAATTAATCCAGACACTTGGGTTATTCATATTTGCCATAGTCCCTAATTTCTCTTAGGGAAATTGGACCAAATTAGCTCCCAATTTTAAAAGTGTGAAACAGTGAGGAAAAAGACGTGATCATTGCTGCTAAGAAAAAGTTGCTTCATGTTCTTGCGGAGTACACTGAGGCAGCTGGTGAAACAGTAGAGCCCAGGCCTCAGTCACTTACTACCCATATGACCCTGGGCCAGTTACTTAACCTGTCTACCTCAGTTTCCTCACCCACAAAAGGGGGATCATAGCAGCACCTACCTCCCAGGGTTGTTGTGAGAATTCAATGAAATGATAATTGTAAGCTGTTAGCATAGTGCCTGGCATAAAATAAGCACTATATAAATGTGCACTATTATTATTTTTTATTATCCCAGAGAAGGAGGTGGTCTGACATTGTCACCGGTGGCAGAACTGGGCATATGTTTCTGAATAGCACTTAGGGTCTCTTCCTTAACTGAAAAAAATTTTTAAACTGCTATTTTTCCACTATTACACTATACAGAACTTTTTTGGGGAGGGGGGTGTTAGGAGGAAGGGAAGACATCCATGAAGAATTCCTTCTACCAAGGCAGATCTGCAGCTGCTCTGATACACGTCTTAGAGGGTGCCGCAGAGGCAGTGACAGGTTAAGTGACTTGCTTTGACTCACGCAGGCAAAACTTGAATCAGGTCTTTCTATCACTAATCCACACTTCCTCTCAAGAGCATACTTTTCACCCTTAAATAAATCTTCAGTAACGTTTCCTGTGTTCCTAGCCAGTCTGGGCATGTTGTATATAATGGTGTGTGTATTGAATAGGTTTCTAACCTACACACACACTCACACTCTTCGTGTTTCAGGCATGCCCCTGCCCTGGAACAATATTTGGGGGGATGGGGTCTACAAAGTAGATAACAGAAGAAAATATATCCTTGAACAAATCATAAAGTACACATTTCTACTTACAATTTCTTAAAGGTTACGTCTGCCGTGCCAGAGACTTAATTAGAGTGAACTGAACCAGATAACTGATCTGTTTTTATCTGAAACACAAAGGTCAATTGCGATAGAATTCAGCTATTTTGGTAAAGCGGAGGCTTATAGGCATGTGGTGTTTCATTACATTATGACATTTGAGAATATAGTAGAATTTCTCAGAAGCTCTGATTAAACATGTAATAAATTTAGAACAAAAACTAAGAAAAATCCTTTTCTGAAACTCAACCTGTCCATAAAAAGCAACCAAATTGTAGTAATAAGTCCAAGGATTATAAGTCTCCTTTGCAAGGAATAATTTAGTTATCTCTGATTGTACAAAAATACTTGTTGACTTTAGAAAAATCCAACATTTGTTGTAATACTGACTTAAATACCATCAAAAATAACTAGTTTGTAGGAAACAGAAAGTTACCTTTAAAAATAGAAATGTTCTAAATAAGACCTTTTGTGGAGAATTTATGGAAGTATATGTTAAGGAAAATCTGTAAAACAGCCTGGAAATATTACAGTTAGCATTTAGGGAAAGGGCTCCCACACCAATGAAATCTTAGATCCACTGTGGGGGGAAAGGTTAAAAAAACTGAAAAGGACATAATTGGGTACAAAGCACTACCAGTCAACAACCCATTCAAATCAGAAATGTTACATCTTACCACATCTTCTCACTTGAGTTGGGTAAAGATCATAGTGAGTTCTTAAAATAGAATTCAAGCACCATTCCATTTTCAACTTTTAAATGTACTGGCTAAAGGAAAATGCTGAAGACAGAGCAAAATTTATTTAAAGTCAGCATATTGTATTGGAAAGAGCACTGGATTTCAAGTCAGAGGACCTGGATCCTAAATCCTGGCTCCAATTCTCACTATGGTCAAGTCAGTTAACCTCTATTTGCCTCAAACTAAAATAGACGTAAAAATAGAACAGAGCTCCCAGCAGGCACTGTATAAATGCTAGCCATTATTATTACTAATAATAGTACTTATATAGCAATTTAAGATTTACAAAGCAAACATGCTAGGAGGAGGTACTATTATTATCTACATTTTACAGATAAGGAAACTGAGGCTTAGAGTTATTAGATGACTTTGCCTAAAGTTTTACAGCTAATGAGTGTCTAAGGCTGGATTTGAACTTGGGTCTTCCCACATCCAGCCCTCTAATCACTATATTACTCAGCCTTGTGACCTTGAGTAAGTCACTCATCTTCTGTTTCCCCATTGATAAAATGAGAGGGTTAGACAATCCTTTTATGAGCCCTATCAACTCAACCTATGATCCCATGAAAGTGCCATAGTAATCCCTATTTTAGACATTTTACTGTAAAAAAACACAGCAAGGAAATTTTAGGAAACTACAGTATTTTATGGTTTGATGCAAACCTTTTGTAAAAAAAAATTCATTTTCTAAAATAAAGCAACAGCTTTCCCTTAAAAAGAAATGCATATTACCTATTTAAATCGAAACTTGATACTCTTGTTAAAAGCAATTCTGAGTTATCAGTTTTTGAATCTTCATAACACAAAGTGGTTTATGCATTTTTTTCCAAAGTCTAAATTTCATTCCAAGAAACAACCAAAAAAATAATTTGAGAGAATAAACATTAAAGAATCTATTTTAGACCAAGAATTGTGACTTAAATACTGCTGTGTCAACAAAAGTTTATCATTGTCTTTATCTAGATTCAATCAAGGTACTTAACATTTCCAAATTGCAAATTTATCTTATGAATTATTGCTGCTTTATAGAAATATCCTTGTTAAAGGATTTATAAAATGAAATACTGCTTTGACATAAATGTTGTAAAAGATTTGTCTACACAGTGTAAGTGCCAGTTATTTGCATGTACCTTCTAAAAATATACATCTGTGGCATTATTCTGAACATATAAAAAATAAACTAATAATCGTCTATTTCTCATAGGAAAGTTATAACACATATGCTGAAGAACTTCAAACTATTCCCTATTAGTCAATTTAACATTTTCACTTCTTTGAGCAGCTTCAGGCTAGAAAAATTTACTTGACATTCTCATCTTAGCATAGTACTGTTAAGTGAAAGTAAAAAAAAAAAAAAAAAACAAACATATGTTATGTGGCCAGATATCCAAACTGTTACAAACCTGTTTTCCTTCCTGGACAGATTGTGCTTGCTGACACATGTCAAGCTCCTGATGCTTGCTTCAGTGCGGAATGGAAGAGATCCTAGTTATTTGAGGCCATGGCAACATTTTACACAGACTCATTCTGGTCTCGAGCCAGTCTTTATCTGTGCCATGAAATGACATGCACATACTACTAGCACATGCTCTCTCCAGCAAGTCACAATGGAGAGGCTTAATATGAGACTAGGCCCACAAGGTGAGGAGGTTTTTTTGAGCCACATCAACATATTAGCACCATCTACTAAGTCATAGAAGGGTTGTGATTTGTGTCTGAAAGGAGTACCCACACCAATAAAAGCATAGCTCTTTCATCTGCTGAAGAGAAACATTGCTTCATTTTTCATGCAATTAAATCATGTTTCATAGGATTTCAGATACCAACCATTCGTGGTAGAAAACATTTGTATTCCAAAAGTACTGGAAGAGACTTCAGAGGTTGTATATTCTATCCCACTCCTGAGTAAGGTATACACCATAACTAACAAGTTTTTATCCAGCTTTTCATGAAGACTTCCAGTGCTGAAGGACCCATCCCACCCCAGGGTGGCCCATTCCGTCTTTGCATGTCTTTGCATAATTGAGAGAAATGTTTCCTTAAATCAAGCCTAAATTGGCCTCTTGGCAACTTCTACCTGTTGTGCCTTGTTTGGCCCCCAGAAACAAATCTAATTCTTCCTTCATATTTAAAGATAATTGCTTTATCTTCCCCTGACACCTCAAGTCTTTTCCAGGTCAAATTGCTCCAGTTTTTTCAATAAATCTTCATATATAGTGCACCTGAGGCCCTTTACCTTCCTGCCTTCCTCTGCACACTCCAGCTTATCATCATCCTCCTTAAAATGTAGAATGCAGAACTGAATAGAATGACCTAAGTCCTAAGTAGCTCCAATAATGAATCATATGAAGTGACCATATGTAGTAAGGATTCACACTAATTCTGTGATTGGTTCTAACACAATGGAAATATGCAGTGCAAATTCAAACAATGCAAGTACTTCTGAGAATTCATCATCTATACTAATTAGGACCTAACTATGCTCCAGATTTGTTCTGACCAGGACAAAGTATTAGAACAAGACTGTTGCTAAGGGTCTCATATATATATTCCAGGAGAGAACTTATCACTGGATCACAACAGGCCTATTCTATTCACTTAAGTTTCTGATTTGTTAGACACCTTTGAAAGTGTTTTTGGTATTGGTGAACCCCAGCCCCTATGTGGAAAACTGAATTTAGATGAGACAAATTGAGTGGTAATTTGCCTCAAAAATGTCCACATTATGTGAAGTGAAATTCAGCATTTTTAAAACCTGTAGAACTAGATTAGAAAACTTTCCCTAAAATTATGTTGCTGGTTTAGTTCTGCTTGTAAACAAATAAAATTGATTGTCATCCACCCACCCCCACTTCCAAAAGGCAGGGTAGTACAATGGAAAGAATATAGGATTAAAATCAGAGGACCTGTGTTAAAATCCTAGCCCTAGTACTTAACTGTGTGCTGGACTTGGGGTACAACACCTCTCCTCTGTGAGGCTGGGATTTGACTAGATAACTTCCAAAGTCCCTTCAACTGGAAATCTACAATCCTATAAAAGCACACCACTGTTCTTAATGGTCAAGACACATAAAAGAACATTTCATAAACTTGGCTTGTTTCCAAAGGGATTTGAAGAATCACTCTGATTTAGAACAAGGGTATGTCTGCATTTCTGTGAAGGAGAATGTTAAGTGGGATAGATATAACACTTGCACAAAGATGAGAGGATTTCTTCTTGGGAGATTCCCCTGCCTGGGATTACTTGCCTTCTGGGATCTTCCTTTCTATGGGCTGAATGATTCTTAAATGACTCTTAAAGCTCATACTGGTTTCCATTTGCAAACCAAAGTAGTAAGGGAAGATGTTCCTACAGGTAGATTCATGCTGGATATCTTTCTCTATGCTACATACTTTCCCACTGTGGTCTGAAAAGTAACAGCATAGCTAAAAAGCAGATGGTTTTTCACCTACTTATAAGATTAATAATGTATGATGTGTCTGATACCCATATAACAGATAGGAGGTTGAACCTAATTTAGCACTTAAACAAAGGCCTTTTTTCGCCCTATATCTCTACCTTCTGAGAGAACCCAACTGAAAATGTAGAGAAAATGTAGAGCCGAGGTGACCCTCTTCGATGCCCAGTAGAAAAACTAAACACAAAATCATGGCATTGACTTCTTGGGCTTTTAAGTCGATTTAAAAAGACAGAGGACAGACTTAAAGGTTAATTTTTCCAGCACTGAGAAGTCCTTTTAAAATGTCCCATTAATAATGTATTCATTTAGAACAAACCCATGGGAACAAGGGGAAACAGAAGAACAGTAAGCAGGAACAGTTAGTAATTATCTGCAGTACCGTTTCCTTTTAAATACTTGCAACTCCATTGTTGGAAATCTAGAAATGAAAAAAAACACCTTTAGGGTTTTGGGTTTGAGTTTTTTCCCCTACTGAACAAAGGTTTTATCTGGGATGTACAGACCTAATACGGATCTCAAACCACCATCAAGGCCTGGCCCTGTTGGTGACATACTAAGAAAGTCAACTGGTGTTGGGATTCCTCCAGTGGGTGACCAGAACAGGGTCCAGGGTCCGTCCAAAGCCCAAAAGAAAATTCATTTTAAAGCAACATTAAATACAGGAATTTTCTATGTCAAATAGTGTCTTTTTGTTGCTATGAAGTCACTAGATGGCACTCTACGGTGTAACAACTTCCAGATACAGTTATAATCCAAACTCCTGCCTTCTGTCCCAGGAATAGCTCTACAAGATCTGCAGCAAGACTGTGCCAGAAGTGTGGCATCTCCCACGCTGGGGGGGCCTTGATGCCTAACTCTTCAGAAGTTTTTTCTAAAAGTCTCAGTACTGTAGTTGGTTTAGGCCAAAGGCATCGTCTCATGTCCAAGAGATGGGAAATTCTTTAAAGCAATTCCAAGCCGAGGAGATAGTCCAGAAAGTTTCAAGTGCTGAGCTCGAGCCTCTCCTTTACTTGTATAAGAAGGGCAAAGTAATTAAACCTTACAATCCAGTGAAATTCCTCAGTTTAGCCCCATCCCTTGGAACTTAGTGGTATCAGTACAGACAAAGTAAGTTCTTAGTTCTCCTTTGCCTTTAACGTTGATCAGTCCCCGGCACTCACAGGAATAGCCCAGCTTCTGGAGGATGGTACAGGTCTCCTCAGTAACCTGCAAAGGAAAACACACCAAAGTCTTTGCCTTTGTGAAAGAGAAAATAAATCTCGGAATAGAGATTATTACGTGCATAATTAGCCTCTACCAATGCAGCTCACAACGTTTAACGGAAGGTACATATGAACTGCTATGGACAAAACTCCATCACCCATTGGCCAGTATTTAGGTGATGAGCCTCTCTGGACTGTTCATCAGACAGCAAACAGTGTAACAGTGAATTTGTGCCCATCTTCTGGAGCTTACAGGGGTCTAGATCCTGCCCTTTGCTAGTGGGGTTTTGAGAATCCAGGGCTCTCTTCTGTACTACCTTTGATGGACATATACACAGACCCACTGAATGTTAGCAGCCAGTTAATCCATCGAATAAGAATGTATTAAGCACATATTATGTGCGAGGTACAGCACCAAGCCCTACGGACTTGATTTGTTTGGTGGGAATGGGAGAAGAGGGTACATTCCCTTCCATCCCTGAAATAAGCTCGTATTTATTTTATATATTCTTACATCCACACGTTTTCTCTCCTGACAGAATGTAAATTCCTTGAGAGCAAGGATCATCTCATTGTTGTCTATCCCCAGAGCATCTGGCACAACCAAATGCTTGTTGACTGGGCATAAGAGACAGTCTGGGTACAAATCGGAAGGCAATGGTTAGAATCCTAAATTAGCAGTCATCGAGTCCAACCCACAAAATCTGCAGAGGAGGAAAAGCCCAAAGAGACCTCAATTTCCTTTGTAGAAATGAGGGGATTGAACTAGACGCTCCCTAAGGGCCTTCCCAGCTTAGGGCCAGGATGAGGATGCACCTTGCCCAAGGTCACACAAATAACAACCCCGAGACTCTGAACTCCCACACCAGGATTCTTTCCAGCACAACTACCTGCAATTTCACTAGAAGCTTGCTTGCATTTTTTTACCTGGATTTTCCCAAGTTCTCCAGTACTTTCCATTCGGCTGGCAACATTGACTGTGTTTCCCCAGATGTCATACTGAGGTTTGCGTGCGCCTATCACCCCAGCTATGACTGGCCCATGGTTGATGCCTAAAGAAAGTATATAGTGAGTTCAGTGTAGAGTCTGGGTTTTAGGACTTCTGGACAGAACCATATTGGCCAAGTCTTCCACTGAAAGGAAGCCTTGATGGAAACCAGAAAAATCTTTTTCCCCAAACTAAGAAGTACTGTACCAGTCTGAATATAGGCTGCATTCCTAAAATAATGAGATCTCTTTGGGACGTGGGCATTTTTCAGTCATCTACTGAAAAATAATACCAATGGTAGTTCAAAGTCAAGTTTTATACAAATTAAGGGAGGGAAAAGCTTTCGTCTATAATCAGACCAATATAGCATGAAAATTAATTTTCAAAAACTAAATTCCCTGCTGAAATAAAAATATGGCTTCATTTAAACATTCAGAAGAACCTCCCAGCCCTTGGAATATTATCATCAAGGAAAACCACCTGGGAGTTTTAGAGAAAAAAATTAAGAGGTGGCTTTCTACCTCCAGTAAGGCTTCAAAGTGGGTCTTCCTGGAAGCAGGCTGATGGGACGTATACATGGCCATTTAGGGTTATCCCCTCTGCTTCCCTCTACCACCTCTACCACAAAGATCCCTTGACTCACCAACCCGGAGGCGAAAGGTGTTGAAGGAGTGTCTGTTGATGCCATCCAGCTTGTTCATCAAAGCAATGCTGTACTCCACCATGATGCCTATGTGGGCATGCTGGCGCTCCTGATCCTGATAAAGGCATATATTTCTAGGGCTTATGTGACCCTGGAAAAGTGCTTTTCAAATAGTCCTTCCCCTTGCTCACTACCTACAGCACTGCCTTCTTTGCTCCAATGCACATCTACCTAATGCCTCAAATAAAGCCTTTCCTGGAAACTAAATGGAGTCCGAGGTATGGGTATAGGTGGGGCAGGTGAGTTTTCTGGGGGAAGTGTTGGGTGCCATGTATGGTCCTGAAGCAGTGTGGGGAGGTTTGTCCCCTGATTCTGCCTCAGTCCATGATGCCCCAGAAAGCCGATGGAGATGGGAAAAGGCTCCCCGCTTTGAGGTCATCTAGCCAGGTAGGATGACCCAATGCCTATAAGGTCCTTCCCCAAAAGATAGGCCCAAAAGGCTCAGACTGTTGCCACTGTCTCCTTGCTGGAAGAGGGCCAACAGGGCAGAAGTCCCCACTCCCTGCCCTCCCTACTCTACAACTCAACCACCTAAAGGTTCAAGGACTAGAGAATGGCTGAATGGATTGTGATGTAACTGAATGTTACTGAACCGTTTAAAAATCACAAATCTTAAAAATACAAGAAAATGTTATGCAATGAAGTACAGTCAGCAGCACACAAAGGCAACCTGGGGAGGGAGGGTATCTAACGAGCACTAGACTGGAGTCAGGAAACCTAAATTCAAATACCTGCTTTAGCACCAATGACCATAAAATAGCAGAGTTGACAAAGACCAGAGAGACCAGCTCATCCAGTCCCTTCATTCTACATGTGAAGAAACTGAGACCCAGAAAAAGTCAAGTGACTCATCCAAGGTCAAAGAATTATTACGTAGCAACAACCACACCTACCTATAGACTGTTTATATGAGCATGTGCAAATCGCATTCTGTCTGAGCTCCCATTTCCTCATCTGTAAAATGGGAATAATTATGCCTGTCTTCCTTCACAGTGTTGTTTTAAGGAAATGGTTTTGTAAGCCTTGAGAAATGGGAGTTGGAAGGAGGGCAGGCAGGCAGGCAGGCAGGCAGGAAGGATGGAAGGAAGGAAGGAAAGAAGGAAGGAAGGAAGGAAGGAAGGAAGGAAGGAAGGAAGGAAGGAAGGAAGGAAGGAAGGAAGGAAGGAAGGAAGGAAGGAAGGAATTATGAGAGACACTGGAGGAAAAGGTCAGAAAGAAAGAGATGTGAATTAGATGCTATTACAATTTTGCCGAAATTCCTATATATAGCTTCCTTTTATAAACAAAATAATTTACAGTTCTATGACTGATCTTATTATTATTGTTCATAATTCAGATAACCTATTTTAAGTGATTATATTTTTGCTAGTTTGGGGCCATACCTGGTTATTCTCCTGCCCAGGAGTGAGGCTGAGCCCAGCGGCTGCCATGTAGGTACTGCCAATAGTCTTGATTTTCTCCACCCCACTGAATTTTGGCTTTAGCAGGAGCTGTAGGGAGAAAGGAAAGACAAAGGTCAAAGACTCTCCCTAGTGGGAAATCCGGCCCCATCCATGCTGCATCTTCAGAGGAACAGAGGGCTGTCCCTGGCATCACTGGGGCTCAAGGCTTCCTAGATAAAATCCTACTAAATAATTCACATCCCTCCCTTATGAAAAAGCAATTTTGGACCCTATTCCCATCCCCACCTCCCTATTTGAGTTTAAATTAAAAAATACAGCTTAAGGAAAAAGACAGCATGGGGAACCCTGGCCTCACACAGTCCTCTCCCCACACTGGAACTAAGTTTCACCAATGGGGAACACTACCCCTGCTGCTCCCTACTTGCCAAAGCAAATGTTACTACCTGAGAAACATTTGAGATGCTGAAAAGGGAAGGAAAGATGCATTACCACAATAACATTTCCCAGGCATTAACTGTAAAGCCATAAGTTCTATAAGCTCTGTCCTCCAGTCACTAGTGCTATGATTTGGGGTGAGTGATTTCCCCTCCTGGGTCTTGTTTTTCTCATTTATAAAATATTCTATAGAAATGTGATATTGTTATTGAAGGCTTGATAATCACATTATTACAGAACTATAGCATATTCTGTCTGGAAATAACTTTAGGGATCATCTAGGCAAATTTTATGCCTCTCTTTTGACAAATGAGGAAACTGAGACTTAATGAATGCCAGGTGTTTGCCAAATCAGACTTACTGATAGCGTTGGGATTCAAACCCATGTCTTCTGATTGGCAGACTGATGTGCTTTCCTCTACAACACAACTATAACTTTTCTAAGCCTCAATTTCCTCTTTTGTAAAAGGAGGACGAAAATACTTGCACCACTTTCCAACCTTATAGGGCTGTGGCTGGAGTTTTGTAAAGCCTACATGGCTGGGGCAGCAAGGGGGTGCCAATGTGTACAGAGCTCCAGGCCTGGAGTCAGAAAGACTCATCTTCCTGAATTCAGTTCTGGCCTGAAACACTTACTAGCTGTGTGACCTTGGGCAAGTCATTTAACCCGGTTTGCCTCAGTTTCCTCATCTGTAAAATGAGCTGGATAAGGAAATGACAAACCACTCCAGTATCTCTACCAAGAAAATCCCAAATGGGGTCATAGAGCAGGACATGACACAACATCAATAAACAGACTAAAGAAACGTAAATGATTCTTATCTAAGGCAAACATGGAACACCTAGCTGAATCCCACCCCACCCAAGCCTTAAGCACCCAAGCCTTCATCTTGGCCCCCAGCTCTCCACAGTCAATGTATATCCCGGCAAGGTAACTTTTAACAGGAATCTGAGCCTAATGGAATTAGGAAAGGAACCTAAAAGTATTAACAGAGCACAGGGATAGTTCACCAAATATGTCCCAAAGCAGACTGGGGGATGATCCGTGCCCGTGCCTCTCCCTTCCCCTCCCCCCCAGCACAGTTCCTCTGCTCCCTGGGACTTGGTGGCACCTCATCAAAGTCAGCGATGATCTCATTCAGGAGCCTCAAACACTCCAGCCCCTCTTTGTTGACGTCACACTCAGTGTAGAACACTTTGAAATCAGGTACAGAGGCAAACATGACGCAAACGCAGTCGTAAGATTGATGGTACCAGTCCTGAGGACAGTAGGGAGGCAAAAGCAGAACTTTACTTCCTACCCCCCACTACCTACCCACAAAGCCTCAAACCTCTACCCAAGCCCCAAGCCCAGAAGGACTCCAGGACACAGGAAACCCCTCCAAGGCTTGAATACACCAGACTATAAGGGGCCTTCTCTGAAGACAAGGAGATGTAGCAGAAGGTGCTCTTGCCCCAGAACTAGGACCCAGTTCTTTCCTAATTTTAAGTAATGTGTCTCTGTTTCCTCATCTGTAAAATGGGAGCTCTGGCTCTGCTTACCTCATAGGGTTACAGTAAGGATCAAAGAATATAATGTAAGGTATGGGTCACAATCATAGGTCTCAGGTACTATGATTACTAAGCACTGTGTGAAAACACTCTGCCTGGCGGGCACACAGGAATCTCCAAGGTAACATCCACAGGTGAGGCAGCTTTTGGGGTGAGGGGACCTCTGGGTGGGTGTCCTGGGGCACAGGATGAAGAGTTACACTCTTGGATTCCAAAGACTGCAGTTTAAACCCATATGTTAGCCAGGAGACTTAGGGAAAATTGTGTCATCTTTCTGAGCCTGGGATCCTCAGGGATAAAAGGAAGATGGTAATGTCTGCTCTACTAACACCAAAGGATGTCTTTTCCTAGAAGTACCAATATTCTGAGAGGAGAGCTTTTACTTTGCTCTCTTTGTGGCGGGTGGAGAGAGGGCAGGCCTTGACCCCAGCCCTGCTTCTGACACACTAGCTGGGTGGCACCCAACCACTCAGTACTCCATGTAATCCTTTCTAACTATAAGTTTCAGAGAAGATGCTTCCTTGCACATTTGGAGTCATCTCACCTGGAAGGGTTGCTTATGCCAATGAAATCCAGGGTCCACTCCCTTTTTCTCTCCTGTGTCAAAGCCTTCCTGCAGCCTATAACCCCGGACATATGAAATGCAGCCCTCCCAATCAGAATTCCCGAAAAGATCATCACTTTGAGAAACACAGAAGAAGGTAGCCCACACTCTCCACATCTCAGCCTCTCAGGTGTTATTGGGGCTCTGGAAGGAAGACAGGGCCACATGGCTCCTTCATACTAGACAAAAGGCTCCTCTAATTGACAGAAGTGGGATTTCGGTGAGCAGGGCTGGGAAAGCGAGTGGCTCCAGTCTGGTGCTGGAGCTTGGGGACCACTGGTGTCAGAGCCTGCCTCAGAAAACACCCAACAAATGAATCTGTAAATTGCCAGCAGGGTGACTGCTGCCCGCCTCTGCTTGGCCTTGCCCGCACCTCACTGAGCTTGTCCCCAATGAAGTGCTCAGCCACATGGGTAGGGAGGACGTTCTCCAGCAGGAGATGATTCACATTCTTCATGGTTTCAAATTCTTCCTGCTCCTTCTTAAATTTGTTCTTCCACAGGTAATCCAGGCGGCAGTAATAATCGATCTGCAGAAAGGCCCAGGAAACATCATCTTTTGGTTCAATGTGCTCCACCCCAGGGGTCATAGGTAGGCAGGGAGAGAAGACCGTTCTGCCCTCAGAGAACCCAGGGAGTCCCCTGCCTCTGAGTCAGGGTGAGAAGTGACAGCCCCTGTCCACACAGAGTCCCCAGTCTGAGAAAAGATGTCCCCACCACCCATCTGATGGGGGATACAGATCATAGATGGTCACGTTCACATGAAAAACTGGGATAGAAAAATAGGCCAGAAAAAAGGCCAAGAATAGCCTTTCTAAATATTTGAAAGAATATAACTTCCCCACAACATACATACACATACCCACCAACAATTGGCTAGGGCTGCCCTGCCAGTACCCTCCCCCACCACTGCAGTCTCCCTTTTTTTATTCCAAATCTGAGGCAACACCTGCAAGCCCCATCAACCCAGAGTGCAGGTGAGACAGGGGGAAGGATGGGGTAAGGAACACTGATGCATCCTAGGGCTTTGCAAACTGTACCTGTTTTGACAGCAGGATAAGAGTAAAATAAAACAGGATCAGGTAAAAATTGATCATGATTTTCGGATTTTTCATGAATTGTGAAGTTGAGCCACTAGATACAGGACAGAAAGGAAATAAAGATTCATTAAGTGCCTGCCACATAGTAGGCTCTATTATTTCATATGACCCTTACAACAACTCCATTTTACAGTTAAAGAAACTGAGGCACATAGTAGTTAAGTGACTTGCCCAGAGTCACACAGCTAGAAATGTCTGAGGATGTATTTGAACTCTGGTTTTCCTTATTCCAGGCCTGGCAGGCTACCCGCTGAGCCAGCTAGCTGCTCTCATATATGGTTTCAGGCAACTCATGCTCTCTTCCTCAATTTACTGTAAAACAAGAGGGTAGAACTACAAGGATTCTAAGCTGTGTTAAAAAAAAAAAAAAGGCTGGGTTAGGTGTGTGTGTGTGTGTGTGTGTGTGTGTGTGTGTGTGTGTGTGTGACCCCACAGAAAAGTTTTGATGTGCTTCATATTCACAGATTCCCACCACCAGAGATATATACATACAAAGCCAGTCAAATTGTCCAACAGATAAATTACATATTTATCACATTTATCCACTGCTTTAGAGAGCACAAAGCCCCTTCCTCACCATAATCCACAAACGTCCTTCCCATTTCATAGATGGGGAAAAGTGAGACTCAGGAGAATGGCTACCCAAAGGGCATCCAGGACCATAAGTGGTGTTTTCCCAAGAACTGGTATGTAGACTACTACTACAGCCATTCACCAATTTCTCTGGAAAGGAGGAACCCAACAGGGCACCAGAAGGCCCTGGGGGCCCAGAAGGCATAGTGGTGACTACTAACATGTAGCACCTCCATTCCCTCACCCACTCCTCAAATCTATTTGGGCCAAGGGGAGCCTCTGTAGCCCCACCAGAGGGCAGGAGGATGGACAGGAAGGCCTTTGGAAAGGCTAGAACTCCACCAGAACCAGAGAGGAAGCTCTAGACTAGGAAATCAGGAAACCCACCCTTTCTCTGCCACTGACTAGCTGGGGGAGGCAACATTCAAAAAAGTTCTGGACTCAAGTTTCAGCTCTACAAACACTGGCAAATCACCTTCCCTCTCTTGGTTCCAAATGCCTCATCTTTAAAATAAGAGGCTGGACTAGATGATCCCTAAGGCCCTCTCAGGTTTTAAACTGCAATTTGAATAATTTGGGGTAAATCCCTTATCCCCGTGGGTCTCAGTTTGCTCAATGGGGAAAATGTCACCTACCACCTTATAGAATTTCACACCCAAATGAGGCTGTGCTTTTAAAAGCAGAAATGATTGTACAAATATAAAAATAACTATTTTTTTTATTAATACTATACTGGTCCCAAAATAGCCTACCCCAAAATGTAGGTTATACCTTTAAAAATGACAGCTCCTTTAAAAGAAAGAATTTTAAAAGATCTAGGTACACGCTGAAAAGAAAAAAACCACCTCAAATAAAGGCTACCTTCAGGTCTTAGACACACCACATGTGCCCATACATGGATCAACAGAGCCAAGAAAGGGAACTTTTTCAAACGTGGATGAGTTTAGGGGGAAGTGTGACCTGTTATTCCGAGTGAGGTTACTGAACCCGAGTCGATCTGTGCCTAGGAATTCGCTGCAATCCGGCACTGCGTCAGCGTTGAAGATGATGAGATAGGCAATCACGGAGGCTGTCAGCATCACTACCTTCAGCTCCAGGCTCATCCGGAGGAACATGGAGCAGGCGATGAAGGCCAGGATACAGCTGTATGCATAGTACTAGGAGGAGAAAGGAGGGTTCAGGGGCAGGCCTGACCAAGGCACCCTCTCCTCCCCAACTCCAGCTCATCAGGGCCAATCTCAATACCCGTCTCACTATTCACTGAATAGTGAATGTGGTCTCTTCTAGAGGACCTGTGATTTCAATTCAACATGCTTTCCTTAAATGTTTACTAAGTTCAAGGAACTGTATTAACAGGGAATGCAAAGAGAAGAGAGAGATGCAAAATGCAAGGATAAATAAAGATAACTTAGGGAGGAGCAGAGCACCAGTGGGGGACAATCAGTGAATGGCTACCCAGTAGGAAGAGACCAGAGCTTAGCCTTGAAGCAGGATGCCAAGAGGGGCAAAGTATGTCAGGCATAGACGAACCACAGAAACGAATGATGGAAGGCCAGATCCAAGGAAGAGAGCAAAGGGGTCAGACTGACTGGAAAGCAGACTGTGTAGTAAGGCAGTATGGTCTATGGGCAGACCTAGAGCAGGGCCATACTGCCAATATTTTATCCTAGAGTTAACAGAGAGCCACCAAAGGCTCTTAAGCTGGAGAGAGGTGAGGTCACATTCATGCCATAACAAGGTTATTTTGACCAGCAGGAGGAGGATGGGTTGGCGAGTGGGAATTCAACTAGGAGGATGCTGCAACTGGCCAGGTGAGAGTGATACAGGCAGGGACTGAGGAGGGATGGGGTACATATGGGGAAAAGGAGAGAGATGAAACACGGATCAACAAAAGCTTAATGGATACAGGAAGAGGGGAGGGAAAGTGGAGGAGAATGACTGAGGCAGCACCAGGACCACTTCACCCAAGCTTGGGGCAGGGTGTGGCAGCAGTGAGGGAACCCAGCATGGCAAGACTGTCTAAGCACCGAGACCTCAGGACCAGCGAGTGCCGGTTTCTTCCTTCTACTGTTCATCTCACAGGTCACAAGGACTCGGAAAGGAGCAGGATGAAGCCCCAGGCACCGTCTATTTCAGGGTCTGGTTGTGATAGACTGGAAGCAGGGGTCATGGGAGTTGAGAACGTAGAGGACTTGTAGGACATTGGAAAAGACAGTGAGTGAGGGACTGAACTTACTGGGGAGGAGGGAGAACTGATACATAGACAACATATGGGGGTAAATGGAAATCAGGACAGAACAGGGAAAACAGGAGAGGAGACTGCTGAGTGGGGGCCTCCGAGGAAGGATCTGTTAGTGGCCTGGGGAGCATGGAGGATGCCAGCCCTTTCTCCCTGCCCCATGTGAGAGAAGCCGCCTGCCTTTAGGAGGAAGGGGTTGCTTTGCAGATGCCCCAGAAGATGAAAGAAACACTCCAATGACATCACAGGATGATTGATCTAAAAGCTGGAAGGACCCTGTGGAGGGTGTCCCATTCATGTACAGCTGAGTAGGCCAAGAGGCCAGAGAGGTCAAGCGAATTTGAACTCAGGTCTTCTGACCAGACTTTGAGCTCTTTCCGCTGCAGCACAGTAGGGGACACAGTGGAAATTCAGAACTGAGGAGGAGAGTGACTGGAAGGCCAGTGCTCAGTTTACTACAGGGTCAGGGGGTGGCCTACAGGAGTAAAACAAGTGGCTGCTCCTCCCCTCATAGCTGAGCCTACACTGATCCGGCACCCCACGGGATATGTGGGCACTCAGACCAGGCAGTTCATTTTGAACAGGGGCATGAGGTGGGGGCGAATAAGGATGGAAACTCAGGGCTAGGAGAGGAAATGGCTTAGATAAATGACAGATGCTGGAAGGAGCAACAGGATAGGAAGCATCCCATCCCATCCCTCCCATCACTGGGGGCCCAGGACAGAGCCTCAGGGGCCACCTACCCCAGCTAGGGGTTGGGAGATGATGTAATCCAGTAAAGGAGAATGGGAAGGGATGGTGCAACAGGCAGGAGGTGAAATCCAGGAGAGAGCAGCAGTGTGAAAGCCAGCAGAGGAGAGTATCCAGGAGGAGAGACATGGTCAATACTGCCAAAAGTTAGAGAGAATCCAAGAAGGGTAGGGACTGAGAAAAGGGGAAGGGCAGGGAATAAGTGATCCTTAAATGCTGATGAGGTACCAGGCACTGTGCTAAATGCTTTACAGATGTCTCATAGGATTCTCATAACAACCTTGCAAAGTAGGTGCTATTTTCATCCCCATTTTACAGTTGAGAAAGATGAGGCAGACAGCAGTTAGGTGACTTGCCCAGCATACTATTCCACAGCTAGTTTCTGAGACCAGACATGAACTCTGGTCTTCCTAACTTCATGGTATGGCGCTCAATGCACCATCTAACTGCCTCTTGGACTTCGTGACTCAAATGATCAGTCACCCTGGAGACAGCAGTTTCAGACAGGATTGCCTTTGCAATCCTGGGGGTGGAGAAGCAAATAGTAAGTGAGGAAATGTAAGCAATGAATCTAATCAGCTTTTTCTAGCAGTCTGGCAGTGAAAGGGAAGCAAGGTATCCTATATGATTAATCCTAGTTTTGTCTGCAAGTAGCTGCATGACTACAGGCAAAAATGATTCCTCTCCCCAGGCCTTGGTTTCCTCCTTTATAAAATGAGGAGGCTGGCTTACATGGTCTCTAGGGTCTCTTAGAGCTTTATGTTCTAGGAATCCTTTACCAATTCTGGTATTATCAATACTGTTTTTAATTATCCATGTCTGTAAATTGTGCAGTTTTGTCCTGTGAGTGAGAGCTGATTGTACTTTGCCAAAAGTGTTGAAAGTCAGATGGAGGAGTCAAAGACTGAGCCATGGAGTGTTCAGTTGGAGGATGTGGGATCCAGAACCCCATTTAGGGTCCATGACCCAATCCCTACTCACCGGAAGGATGGGACACGGGCAACTGGTGCTGTTTCCATGGTTCGGCCCAGTGAAGTTCGCACAAAGTTCCCCAGGGGGTGACAGTAACTGTGGAAGGCAACAATGCTTTAGGGTGACCTTGTGGGGCCTTTGGCTGGTTCCTACTTTTGGTTCCTGTTCATACCATGTAGGCCCATTACTGTTCCTTCCTCAACTTTCATGTGAACTTCAAATCAGACTGGCAGAGCACAAAAGCCCCTTTCTGGATCATGGACTCAAGAACCCTATATTCCAGCCCAGGGTTTTCCATCTTTTCACAATATCACCAAGGATAAGTCACTCCCCCTCTCTGGGTCTGTGTCCTCTTTAAAATAATGAGATTGGACAAGATGGTCTCGTCCTATATTCTGAGCTCCCCTGAAGCTCTGATACTCTTCTTTCTGCTTTTACATTCTATGGATCTAAGAATATGTCCCTATGAGTTATAGTAGCAGGGGTGTCTCAGGGAATGTGTAACAACTGATGGGGTAGGGGGAGAGAGAAATGTACACAGGACAAACATTTATGTTCAATGTGCATTATTAACATTTTCCTTGTCACTTTCTTAAATCTAGAAAATCAACAAAACAATAAATAAAGCCCTGATTTGTAGGTGTGAATGGGAATGCTCAAGTTCTCAGAAGCCAGTTGGAGTGAACTCTGCCAAACCTCTGCCTAGAGTGTGTGTCCAGTGGCAGCACAGAAGGCAGGGAACCTGCCTTTGCCCTTGGTGACCCTTCCCTAAGGAACAGAAGCAGCCTGAGCCATAGCCCTGGCAAGGTAGTATGTCCTCTAGAGAAGCAGACTCTTGTCTGCTGAATTTAAGCAGGTCCCTGGAAGGCTACATTCCCAGCAAACAGACATGGAGACATTGCTGTCACTGAGAGGGGAAGTTCTGAGCATCAGGCATGGAAGTGAAGTGCAGAACAGATTCTAGACAGCGCAGACAAGACCTACCAGATTCACGATGGCCACAGTCAGCAGGCCACCCATGGTCAGGACAGCCAAGGACAGTCTCCACAGCGGTTCTGTCTCCACCTTCTCAGAGATGGTCCTGAGGAAGCGAAGACATGACCTCTCTGGGCAGCACCTCTGAGACAGAAGCAGAAGGGGAGTCACTGCAAGGCCCCCCATTGTTGGGGGGGAAGGTGGTTGGTTAGAAGAGAAGCCTAGATTAGGCAGGAGACTGGGAGAGAGACAGAGGAAGGATGAGTTTCTGCCTCAAGGAACCTCCAGGCTGATGGTGAGATAGAGCTCTTGGGATGATAAAATCTATAGCTTCCTACTCCGTTTTAGCCTTTCTAAACAATCAGCTCAATAAGCATTTATTAAGCACTTACTGTGTACTGGACACTGGGCTAAGAGAAAGGATGTATGCACAGAAAAGACATGACTATGTAAAGAATCATAGACTTAGAGCTAGAAGAGACCTGAGAGGTCATGTTCAACCCCTCCCTTTCATTTTACAGATGAGGAAACCAAGGCACAGAGAAACTGAATGACTGGGCCCAGTATCAACACCACTACTAAGTGCAGAGTGAGAATCTGAACTTGGGTCTTCCTGACTGCAAGTTCAGCACTCTATTCAACCTGAGTAGCATAGAGTGAAGTTAATCAGAGAAAGCCTCTTGGAAGGAAGGAAGGTCAAAGGTACCTTGTGAAGACAGGGAAGGCTCAGGACAAGAGTGCCTCCTGATGCACGCGCATCCAGGCCAGAGGAAAGAGCAAGACTGTCCAACCCCCATCCCTGCACCTACAGGAAGGGGCACTGAATGGAGCCCCATTCCTTCCTGTGAGCCCCAGAACACATCAGTACAAGTCCTCAACATATGAATGACCACGATGTTAGAGCTGGATTGTGTCACCCAGAGCCAGTTCATCAGCACTCGGAGGGAGTAAGGACAGGGAAAGAATTTAGCAGGAAGGGTTCAAACACTCACCAGGAAATCATCAGCAAAACAAGCCCCCAAAGCCAGGAGTATCACGCAGGCCACAATTCCAAAGGAGATCCCCATTTTTGCGGTCCTAAAGTCAAAGACACAAGCATGTTGCTGGGTCACAGAACAACTGATGGAGGCCTAGTCACTATACCATCCCTCAGTGACCTGAGACAGCCTGAATCCTGAGGCTAATACTGAAAGAGAGAGGCAAGGCCATTTCCATCTGCTCTCTCAGTCTGGCCTCTCTCCCTTCCCAAGTCCAAGCAACAGGAAGTGTTTACAAATCAGACATGACACATGCAAATCCATTATTGCTCCAAAATATGTGGGTGATTTTGTGCCCTTCACTCTCTTCCTTCCGGCCAAGTCCACAAAACGTCCCAATCCTCCACTCCACCCCACAGCCTTATCATAGAGCATGGCCAAAGAGTTCTGGTCCTTGGAGGAACTGTTACCCTACTCAAAAGTCAGCACTGGGCCCCAAATAATTTGGTTTTAGCTTTTGTGGGGAGAGGGGGTGCCTCATGGAGTTTCACACCTAACCCTAGGCCCTGTGAGTATGTCCCATGCTTGGAGTACTGGCCTCCAAGTCAGGAGGCCCAGGGGCTAGTCCAAGCCCCACCACCCATTAGGACTCTGGCCAGGTCCTTTGCTTTTTCTTATAGAGCCTTGGTTTCTTCCTCTATAAAATTAGATGATTGGATTTGATGACTTCTAAGACCCCTCCCAGCTCTGCCCATTCTAATAGGGTCCCAGGACCCTCCAATCACCTGAACTTACTTGGGTATCACTAAGGAGTGGATGAGCAAGAGACAAAAGAAGACCAGGCCAGCACAGGCAAAGTAATTACGGACCGTGGGGATGGGCATGGTTCGGTACTGAAAGAGAAGGCCGAGGAGAAGGAGACAGGTGAGAACAGCAGGCTGCCCTGCAGAGTGACGAGTCAGTTAATAAACATTGATTAGCAAACAAATAAGGCTGCCTGCTGGGGTCCCTTTGTATGAAGTAACCCATATAATTGTCCTTAACAACTGGGGCGGGGGAAGAAGCCAGAGAGGGACCATCCCACCCAAGCAGTAAAGGATTCGGAACTCCGATGAGACCAAAGACAACAGCTACTAATACGAAAAGGGAATGACTGAAACAGTAGCAGACATAATCCACAAGCCACCCCTGGGGGACTTTGGATTTTGTGCGTTGTAGGCTTAACTTCCTTAGACAATAGTATATAGAGAAAAGGCACACAATTTGCAGAAGACATAGGTTCGAATCCAGATTCTGCCACTTACTGTATCTGTGACCTAACACAAGTCACTTAGCCTCTCTTTGCTTTCTTAGTTTCTTTATTAGAGGGATGATCTCTAAGGTTTCTTCTGGTGGATCCCAATGACGGCCAGATGCAGATTGTGGCCAGTGGCAATGGAGAACCTCTAAACATGGCTAGTTTCTGCAGTCTTTCTGTTGCCTCAAGGGTTCCGCCTCTCTATTCCACCTCCCCACACCTTGTCCTTGCTCTATTTCCACTGCCTAAGGGGTAAACATTTATCAGGCAGGGTGCTCCCTCTTAATACAGGAATTGAATCTGGAGGAAGGGGAATGGAGCGGGAAAGGAAGGGAAGGAGCCTGTAAAAACTAAATAAAGTTCCCTAATGGTGGAAGTTTAGACACTGTGGTCACACAACACAAGGTGCCTGCAGCAGGCCCTGCCACATCATGGCTTCTAGGCTACATTATCCCCACTTACCTCCTTCTCAAAGTTCTTCTCCACAAAGAACGTCCCAATGGTGTAGAAGTCTTCAGAATTCCCACAGCAGCAAGGTCTGTGTAAGCACAAGGTATGGGCATAAACATGAGAGTACACAAAAGACTCAGGATGACATATGCAGGATGCTCCAGGTCGGGGTAGGACTATTGGCGAGAGGCTGGATTCTGGGAGAGGCAGAAAGATCACTGGACAGGGAGGGAGTTTGAGGGGGGTTTTCTGGAAGAGCCTCGAGTTTTAGTTTGGGCTCTGCCATTAACTTCTCACATAACCCGTGCTGTGTTGTTTGGTCATTTTGATCATGTCTGACTCTTTGCGACCCCATTTGGGGTTTTCTTGGCAGAGATACTGGATTGGTTTGCCATTTCCTTCTCCAGCTTATTTTACATATGAAAAAACTGAGTCAAACAGGGTTAAGTGACTTGTCCAGGGTCACATAGCTAATGTTTGAGGCCAGATTTGAACTCGAGTCTTCCTGACTCCAGGCATGGCTCTCTATCTACTGGACCACCTTCTGGCCCTTATATATAACCTAAGCAACTCATTTCCCCTTCCTCAGTTTCCTCATCTGTAAACAGGAGGGCTGAATCACAAGGACTCAAAGGTCCTTCCAGCTGGAGGCTCATGATCCTCTGAATTCACTGCCCCATCTACTTTGATTTCCTATCCCCAGAAAATAAGGAGTTCAACTTGATAACCTTTAGTGGTTTCTGGCAGGTCTGATATTTTATGTGGGTATGAATCTGAAAGCTGTAAGACCACACCCATGACAGGCTCAAGAATCATGTGTCAGAGTGGGTCAGGTGGAGGCTGGAAAACAGAAATTAGCAGAGTTGAAGGAAAAAGAATTAAAAAATCCACCTTCCACAGTCTCTAGAGCAGGGGTGGGGAACCCTCAGTCTTGAGGTCACATGCGTTTGGATTCAGTCAAAGGGCCTAACAAGAACCTAGAGGGCCTCAAGGCTGCAGGTTCCCCACCCCTGCTCTCCTGGCCTGAATGGCACCAGTCTGCTATTTCCTAAGAGCCAGGATCATGCTTTCCTAAATGAAGACTATGGAGATGATGATGGTGACGGTGGTGATGAAGATGATAGCATTTAAATAGAGCCTATTATGGGCTGGGTACAACGCTAAGCATTTTACAGATATTCTCTCATTTGATCCTTGCAATAACCCTGGGAGATATTTGCTATTATTACCCTTTTTTCTTACAGCTGAGGAAACTGAGGCAAATAGAGGTTAAATGACTTGCTCAAGGTCACATGCTTATCAGTAAGCCTATAAAGCTGGATCTAAACTCAGGTCTTCCAGACTCCAGGTCCAGCACTCTATCAAGTGCTTGGGGTAGGACTCTAGAATAATTTCATTTCATCCCTTCCCTGCTCCGCCCCATCAGTCGCAGAATATCACAGAAAGTCAGTATCAGAGACAGAAGCACAGGCTCCCCATATGCCAAGCTCCACGGGACCTAAAATTCAGCCTCAGAGGAAGAGATGGGAGAAGTGGTAGGCAAGTCAAAATCTTCCCAGACTAAGAAAAGCACTGTACATCCCTCCTCCCCAGGGTAGACACAGCCCCCTCCCCTGTGGCAGACACAGCCCCCTCCCCTCAACACATGCCCATCCATTCCTAGTTGCTAGGGTTGGAAGCTCAATTCCACGTGGACAGTCTCGGGTGGGTAAAGGTGGGAACTTCTAAATCTTAGAGTTCTCACGAGACCCCCCAAGAAACGGCTGGGAATCGAGGTGAACCGAGCTATCTCGTGTATTTCCGCCTCTTCCCGTGAGAAACATGATGGGAGAGAGCTCTCCCCGCCCTCGAGATTGTCCCAGATCTGGGCACACTATTGTTATCTAACAGCACGGTATTCAGATGCAAACTATGCCGCTGAAGAGTTTAAGTAGGATCAGGAAAGCCTGAAAGCTCTCTTGGGCAGAGGGGCGCGGAGCGGTGAGGACAACAAGGGTCCGCTTTTCCTCTCTCCTCTCTCCCCTCCCCCTCTCTCCCCACTTACACTTCTACTTCCAATCTCTTATTGTAAGATCTTTGCCTCCTTGGGAGATCTTTCTCTCTCCCTCCTAAGGAAGAATTCCCCTGCACTTGTAACCAGACCCTGAAATAAAGCTCAACCCTTGTTCGACTCTGGAACGTCCTTTCTCTCATACGAGCATCCGGTTTGGCCAACCGAAGACCTCCGATAGAGGTGAGGTAAGAAGACTCGGGTAGCCCACAGGCCTCTAGGCCTGGCACCTAGTTAGGACAGAACTACCAGGCACCTGTTGAGCCAGAATCCATCCTTAGATACAAAAGATGGAGATAAAAAAGGCCTCAAAGAAAAGAGAGGAAAAAAGATGTCAAAAGGTGGGACACAGAAGGGAGAAAAAGATGAGAAGAAACCACCACCAAGACTGAAAGGTCAGAACTATCTTCCTTAGCAACAAGAACTTAGGGCACTAGTTCCAGTCCTAAAACTACAGAGGAGAGAATGTCTCCAGCCCATTGAGACAGCTTGGTGTAGTAGACAATACTGGATTTGGAATCAGGAAGACCAGAGTTCAATCCCATTTACTAACTATATGACCTTAGGCAAGGCACTCTGTGCCTCAGTTTCCTCACCTATCAAATGAGGGAATTGGTCTGAGGTCCCTTCTAACTCTTGATCTATGAGTCTATGATATTTATGCATTTAAGTTGGGGTTCAGTTTCAAAAAGATTTGATTCTAGTGACCCAACTATTGAGTTTGCTCCTTTTGGGGAAGGGGAAAATCCCTAATTGTCTCACCTGGCCACGCTGAGACCTTCAATGGCCAACATCAGTTCTTCATCATAGGTGTCCTCCTCAGCCTTCCCCCTTGGAGAGGTATTTCTGAAATGAGACCCATTCAGCACAAGTGAGTGTCCAGAAGGACTCCTACACCTCCCACCACCAAGTCAGGCAGCCTTGTCCAGTTGTAGAGGATGAATAAGATGACCTGGCAGGTCTCTGTCTCATTTGCCTTGTTGTTTAGTTTGTTTTGAAGTCAGTAAGTCTTCCCTGGGTTGAACAAAGAGCAAGAAGGGAATGAAACAGACAGGGACTGTACCTACTTTTCCTCTCTGTCACAAGTCCTCGGGGCACAGGAATAGGTAATCAGCAAGTGCTCAATTAATTCTTCTGGATCTGAGAGCATGGAATGTGTCATTTTTCTGTCTGTGTCCTCAGTGCCTCAGCATAGTATCTGACACTTAATAAGCAAGCAGGCACTTAATAAGCAAATACCTATTGGTTTATATACAATGTCTGGTGGCCAGGAATAAATGCTAGATGGTTATTGGCTCACTACCAGGGATGGAATGGCCCTAGTGCTGAACACCTAGAACAGGAGAGAGGAAATGGGCGATATAATCCCTGCCCTCGGAGCTGATGGGAAAGGCTGAAAACATAGTGGAAAAATCCCCACATGCAGAAGAGTATGGTGTTAATTACAGCCATATGTTCAACAACAAACTCAGTCAACATCTGCCAAGAGAGGATTATGTGAGGGCTCTGTATTAGTAATGAGCAGCGGTGTATGTGTGTGTGTGTGTGTGTGTGTGTGTGTGTGTGTGTGTGTGTGTGTGTATGTGTGTGTGTGTGCGCACGCGTGTGTGTGTGCGTGCGCACACTGAGAATATTCTAAAATGGCCAGGGCCTGGGAGAATTAGTTAAGGAAAACTTTCAGAGAGTGAACTGAAAAGCCACATGGGAAAGGAGAAAGAATACTGGACTCAGGGATTAAAAGCCCTAAATTTAAGCCCTATCTCCCATAGAACTAACTGAGTTATGGCAGGATTTGAACCCAGGTATGTTGACTCCAAGGCTAAAAAATTTGGGTTCAAATCTTGCCTCTAATGTTTGTTCTCTGTATCACCTAGGGCAAAGTCCCTTAATCTTCTCTGAGCCTGTTTCCTCATTGGTACAAATGAGGGTGCTGGGATATGTAGCTCTTGAAGTCTCTTCCAGATCTAAACCTTTGATCCTGTGATCCAGCTACTTAAAGGAATACTCTAGTGATACTGAGGCTCAGTTTTCACAATCTACAAAATGGGCCTCCTCCACCAAATTCCTCTTTTGGGGCTTCATTCTGGCACGGAGGTAATCCTGAGCTCTCAAAAACTCTGCCAGCAAATCACAAATGACAGCAGGTCCTAATGAGCTCAAAAACATTCTGGCACAGACCCAGTGATCCAACTTATATGTCTGGCACCCAAGGACCAGCCATGTACAACACCAGAAGGTTGGCCACCAAGCATGGTGACATTTGGTTGACTTGAGCAGCTTACAAAGATCATTGAAGGCATGCAGGCAGGTATCTTGTGTGATCTGTGCTGAACTAAGTAGATCACCACATTCACAAAATCATAGATCCTTAAAGGAACTCCTGATGTCAAATTGGGAAAATGCACTCCCTGCTTCTTAAGGCCTCTGAAAGGAAAGAGCTCTGAAAACCACACAATGCTAACAGAAACATGGCGGCTAGGATCTGGAAGAGAGAGGAGGAGCTTGGCCTGACAGAGGGGAGAAGCGAGAATGAAACATACCTGTCCACATCCCTGTGACGCCGTAAGGGGATTGCCTAAAAGGAGGCAAGAAATCAAAACTGAACATTATTTCACAGCATGGTGATATCATGCCACATCCTGGAAGGTAAGCAAACCAGGGCAAATTTGGGTTGCCCTGTGAAGCCCAGACATCATCCCCCATCCCCATGAACCAAGAACTTAACAGGTAAACTGAAAAACGCTCAAGGTGAGATGGGAGAAACAAAGTCTTCAAACAGACCCTGTACCTCCTACAGTACGATGGGGGAGGGGGGGTCATCAAAAAACCACAGGGGTACAAGACAGTGAGACTGGCACTACATGATGAGGACTCAGCCTCTGCTAAGTCCAACCTCCCTAGATAAGCCAGCCTACTCCTACCCCAAACAGCATGAACAGTGCTAGATTGGGATGTCTGCAGACGTTTGACATTGGGATCTATGACTTACATGGGCAACCTCTGAGCCCCAATTACTCATCCGTAAGAGAAGATAATACATATCTGCCCTCCCACAATCCCAGGACTGTTGTGAGGATCTAACAAAATCTCAGGTGCAATAACACCGTAAAAGGAAAAGCACCAAAGAAATGGGAAGTGAATAAGGAACCAGCTCCCTCTGAGGATGACCAGATGGCAGCAACCAAAATCGTCCACGTGCCACCTTGGGTTAGCATTGCATCCTGGGCACAGAAAAAGCTTGGGGCAGCGTTAGCAATAATACTAGATGTGAAATGAAATGTCCAGATAAATATTTCAAAGCAAATCCCTGAAAGTTATTAGCAGGACTGACGACTTTGCACTTCCTTACGTGATCTCCACAGGAAGGTAAGCTCTGGGACAGCAGGGACTGGTTTTTCATGTTTGCCTTGTATTCCCAGGACCTAGTACAGTGCCTAGTGCCTTGCTGACAGCTTGAATTATTTCATTTGACCTTCATGTTATGCCCATAATATAGGAAAGGCAGGAATTCTTCTCTTCATGTTAAAGGTGGGGAACCTGGAGTTCAAGGTTCAAGTCTCACCTTCTGCAGGAGACTTTTTTGATTCCCTGCTCTCCCCACCCTTCACCTCTCAGATTCTCATGTATCTACTCTGAATATACCTTGCATGTACTTAAGTATTCACATGTGATGTCATCTCTCCAATTAGAAACCATGGTACTTGAGGGTAGAGACCTTGTTGTCTTTCTTTGTATCCCCAACATGTAGCACACAGTCAGCACTTAATAAATGTTTGATGAGACTGGCCAAGGTAACATTACTGGAGAGCACTAGAATTAGAACTCAAGGCTCCTGGCTCCTTCTCCCATGGTTCTTCCCAGCACACCATACCATAGCATCTCCCCAGAAGTCATACAGGCCACTAGCTGCACAAATGCCAAACCTTTGGATTTGGGTGAAAAGGGGATGTCAGAGAACAGGAAAGAGATGAAAGTCTGCACAGGTCTCACCTTTGGTCGCTTCACTTTGGGGAGGAGGATGTCAGTGCTTAGACTCTCCCTGTGATTGAGAGATGCAAAGGGCCGGGCTGCTCCCCAAGACTCCAGGTATCGAGTCATTCGGACCGAGGCTCTCATCTTCAGGGCATCGTTGGCTCTTGGCTTTGAGAGGTGCTGGCTGGGTGGTTGCTGTTGCCGGGACTGCAAATGCAAGGACAAAACCATCCCATTCAGGAAGAAAGACTAGAAAGGTCACTGAAAAAAAAACTAATAAAGATTCTCACAATCATCTATCATGACCCTTACAGGGGTCTAGCATGCCCTAAAGGGCTCTCAGAAGGCCAAGTTCAGCCCCATCTTTGAGCACCAGCATCAGGCCATACCCTTTCCAATCCAGGAGCCAGAGGTTGACATGAGGAATTTATTTCCAAATGCTATAAATCTCCTGCAGCATCCTCCCTGAGCCTGGACAATGATCTCTAGAGCCTGTGAATAAATAATTGCCTCCTCTCCCCTCTCCCAACTCTGGACAAACTCAAAACCACATATAGAAGAAGGTGAATCCAGGCAAAGGAATGGGGCTTAAAGAAGTCAAGACTCACTGCACTCTTCCAACATTTATCCTGCATAACTGTTGGAATGAAGTATCTCAGGACCTGGATTCCATAAAGTTCTTCCCTTCCACAGAAAGTGGGGGGAAGAGAGTGGGGAGGAGATGGGGAGAGAGCTGGGAGGGAGCAAGAAAAAGGGTCACAAGACAGAAAAGGGGAAAGCAGACACCTATGTTCAACCGAGTGTGTCTATGGGACCCGGCAGGTAGGATAACCTCCAGCCACCACATTTACTTTTTAGTTTCACATTTAAGAGGGTTTGTTTTATGCCATTTACTGTACACAAAAATCGTAGCAAAAAGCTCATCAAAAATTTCATTACTAGTCACTCAATCAACAAACCGAGTACTAATAAATGCTGGAGACATGACCAAAGCCAAATGCAATGTCCCTGCCTTCAAGGAGCTCATAGTCTAAAGGGAGAAATAGAGTGCAAATAGCTACATATAAGATATAAATATATATATAATATATATGGTTATGTACATATATGTATGGATGTAAATGAAAATAATCTCTGAGGGCAGGCACTTGCTGGGGTGGGTGGAGAGACTCAAGAAAGGCCTCCTGCCAAGGGAGGATCTGAGTGGAGTGCTGAAGGAAGCCAGAAGGTGGTGGAGCATTCCAGGCATGGGAGAAAGCCAGGGAGATCAAGTCAAGGAAACAAGCATTTATTAAGCATCTAGCAGTATGTGCCAGGCACTGGGCTAAGCATGGAATTACCAAGAAAAAAACAAAAACCACTCCCTGCTCTCACAGAGCTCATTGTCTAACAGGGGAGAGAACAGGTAAACAACTGTATCAGCAACATACAGATGGGATAACATGAAGATAATTAATGTAAGAGGGAAGGCACTAAGATTAAGGAAGACTTCTTTTAGAAGGAAAGACTTTAGTAGAAACCTGAAGGAAACCAGGAGGCAGAGATGAGAAGTGAAAGAGTTCCAGGAATGGGGACAGAAGAATGGGGGACAGGGAAGGGGGATACAGAGAAAGGCAACAAGGTCTCTACCCTCAAATGCCATATCTTCTAACTGGAGAGACACCACATGGATACTTAGGTTCGTCCAAGATATATACAGATAGATGGGAATCTGAGAGGTGAAGGCACTAGTTGGGGGGGTGGGGAGGGTAGAGAACCCAAAAATGTTTATGGAGCATAGCAAGCAGACCAATGTCACTGGATGACATGTACAAGGAGGGAAGTACAGAGGGACAAGGCCAGAAAAGCAGGAAGAGGCCAGTTGTAAAAGCCTTGAAACGCCAAGCAGAGGACTTTATACTGGATCCTGGAGTTGACAGAAAAACAGAGTTTACTGAACCAAGGAAGTGACATGGCCAGACTTGTACTTTAGGGAAATCCATTTGTCAGAGGAGTGGATGATAGATTAGAGTGAGGAGGGGCTTGAAACCAGACTATGGCACTCAGTACTTCGGGCATGAGGTAACAAGAGTCTACCCAAGGATGGTGGCTGTGTGAGCAAAGAGAAGGCAACATTGGATAATTACGAAGTGCCTGCAATGATCATGTTAATCCCTTATATCTGTAGGACACTTTCCAGTTTAGAAAGCACTTTCACATACAATAACACATTTGATCCTCAAAAAAAAGCAAAGCAGGGATTAATATTCCTATTTTACTAATAAAGGAACTGAGGTTTAGGGAGGTTAAGGAACTCCACGGGTTCAAACCTGAGAAAATCACTTCATTGTCATGGCTTTGGTTTCTTTAATTGCAAATTTAGGGGGTCAGCCTAGTCAGTGCTTCTTAAACTGGGGGTTGCAACCCCATAGATTTAAGAAGCACTTGCACAGATCAACCAATCAATACTCATCTTACTAAATGTCTCCTGCTTACTGGACACTATGCTCACCAGTAATGATACAAAGACAAAAATGAAATGGTCTCTGACAGCAAGAACCCTACATTCTATCAAGGGAGCCAACATGCAAATGAATATATACAAATATATACAAAATAAATGCGAGGGGATTTTAGGGCGCGGGAATCAGGAAAGGCCTCATAGCTAGCATTTGAGCTAAACTTTGAAGGATGCTGAGTGTACTAAGAAGCAGGGGTGAGAAGCGAGTATATTCCATGCATGTGGGGGTGGGGAGCACCTGTGCAGTCACAGGGGCAGGAGAGACCAGCATGTGTGAGGGACAGCAGGGTTAGTCTGGCTGGACGGCAGAACATGAGAAGGGGAATGAATTCTAATACGGTGGGAAAAATTGTGAAGGGCTTTAGAAGGCCTCCAAGGTCCCTCCCAGATCTGAATTTATGATCCTACAATTTCCTTAAAGTCACATTACTAGTAAATGGCAGAGATAACCCCAAATCCTGCGTCGGGGATTTCAAGATAAAAGACGCTTAGGGGTCCCTTTTTACAGATGAAGAAACAGAGACCCAGAAGGATAAAATGACTTGCCCAAGGTCACAGAGGTAATAATGCCACAAGCAATAACTTCCATTCCTTTAGCGCTTTAAGGTTTACAAAGGGCTTTTCCCAGAACAATCCTATAAGGGAGACAATGTCCATTTTGTGGACATGAACATCAAACACCAGTCAAAGGAAATGATATGCCCACAGTCACATAGCTGATAAGTGTCAGGCAGGAATGGAGTCCAGGTCTCCTATATCCTTTCTGCTATAGTACCTTGTCTCCATGACATATCTAACAATGCCACTTCCTTTCAGAATATAAAGTTGCTTTGTACAGAAGGCTTTACTTATGGACAGAGAAGGTAACAAGGCTCCTAGACAGGCTACTCTACACCTAGTCAGATGAAATCCATGCTCACTGTTGAATTATGGAGGGTTGAAGTTTATAATCATGGATCTATATTTCACAGAACATGAGGGCAGTGAGGAGGGGACAGGAAGGAACCTGAGAAACCCCATGGTATGAATCCTTTGTTTTACTGATAGAGAAACTCAACTACTGGGTTAGCTAACTCTACTAGAGGGAGTCAATCATCGTTCACACTTCTAGGTAACTAAACTATTTACAAAGTGCTTTTCCCAGAACAACCTGAGCAGGAAGGTAGTACTTCTATACACTTTAAAATATCGGTGATCTCTTTGATGTGGGTCTATCTTCTCAAGCTTCATGATTATCGTTCACTTCCTCCTGTAAATCCTCTCTTGAGGGATGGGAAGTTCTACCCACTTCTAAGTGTCCTAATATCAGGCAGGTACTAATACAGCATATGGGATAGGATGCTGTGATGGATCACTCCAGGAGTCTCACCTGCACCACTGTCATAGCTCTACAAGAGGCATTCTTCATACACTTGCTTTTTTCCCCATATAGATAGTGAGGCAGAGGTCTTGAGTAGATCAGGATCTCACTTAGGAGGCTCTGGAATATGTGATGTGATCTAGCCTTAATGTAATTTAGCATCTACAAACATTGTATGGTGCCTTGAATGTCTGCACCATTTTTCATTTAGACTTTTAGCTCCATGCTAGTGACAAACACTTCTGACAAACATATCTCCCTCCACATCTCATTTATATTAAAAAACAGAGGATTATACACAGCTCTCTCTCTCTCTTGTTACAGTCATGAAACAACTGGCAGATGTGACTGCTGGGTCAATTATTGATCTTTGAAAGACTCTGGAGAGATGACAGAGTATAGGTAGCTATCTGAACTGTCTCAACATTCCCCTTCAAACAATGTTAAAATTACTCCTCAAATTAAATTTGGGAGAAGAAGAGTCAACCAAAGGTCAGAGTGAGACATTTTTCCAGCCTAAGACAACTTAGGATGTCAGCAGGAGGAGTCTGTGACATTGGGGTTGGGGCTGGCCCAGAATACATGCAGTGGTAAGAACCAGGGCAGGCCTTGGAGGTGGCTGTGACAATGGCAGCAGTAGCATCAGGAGTTCTCGGCCCAGAGATGGTAAGGGAATGAGACAATTGTCAGAAAGAGATTACTTTGCTGGCGCTGATTGGCAACTATACTGCCCATACACAGTTCTGGGTCACAGTTCCAGGGTGGAGAGGAGCACTTGTGATCAATCACAAGGGACTAGGGAGCCTGGTCACAACTACAAGGGAGACAGGAGCATTAGCACTTATGGCTACAGAGAAGCAGGGGCCCTTCCTGGGAAAAGGCCAGAGTGCAGACCAGGAGAGCAGTGACTATACCTCTCCCAGGACCACACCAAAAACTTCTAGATCCCTAGAACTAGTTCTGAAAACAGCAGCACAAAAAAAGCCTAAAGCTTGGCACAGTGCCACCCCAACACCAGGTGAGTAGAGCTCAACTTTAACATACAGTTCAAAGTCAAGAAATAGGCTGGAAAATGAGCAAACAACAAAAAAGAACTTGATTGTAAAAAGCTACTATGGTGGCAAGAAGACCAAGGCAAACTCAGAAAAGATAACATTGTGAAAATAGCTACAAGCAAAGCCTCAAAGAAAATGCTAATTAGATCCAAACCCAACAAGAATTCCTGGAAAAGTTAAAGAAAAAGATAAGAGTGGGAAGGGGAAAATTGGAGGAAAAAAAATGAGAGAGGCAAGAAAATTATGAAACAAGAATTAATAGCTTGGTAAAAGAGGCACAAAAAAAATACTGAATAAAACAACACCTTAAAAAAGAGAATTGAGCCAATAGTAAAAGAGGCACAAAAATTTCATAAAGAAAAGAATTCCTTAAAAAGCAGAATTGGTTTCCCAATTGATAAATGGTCAAAGGATATGAACAGGCAATTTTCAGAGGAAGAGGTTAAGGCTATCTATAATCATATGAAAAAATGCTCTAAATCACTATTGGTTAGAGAGATGCAAATCAAAACAACTCTGAGGTACCACATCACACCTATAAGATTGGCAAACATGACAGAACAAGAAAATGATAAATGCTGGAGAGGATGTGGGAAAGTTGGAACACTAATTCATTGTTGGTGGAGCTGCGAGCTCATCCAACCATTCTGGAGAGCAATTTGGAACTATGCCCAAAGGGCTACAAAAATATGCATACCCTTTGACCCAGCAATATCGCTACTAGGACTATATCCCCAAGAGATCATAAAAATGGGAAAGGGTCCCACATGTACAAAAATATTTATAGCAGCACTCTATGTAGTTGCCAAAAACTGGAAGTCAAGGGGATGTCCATCAATTGGGGAATGGCTGAATAAATTATGGTATATGAATGTAATGGAGTACTATTGTGCCATAAGAAATGATGAACAAGAAGACTTCAGAGAGGCCTGGAAGGACTTATATGACCTGATGCTGAGTGAAAGGAGCAGAACCAGGAGAACTTTATGCACAGCAACAACCACAGTGTGTGAGAGTTTTTTCTGGTAGACTTAGATTTTTGTAATAACACAAGAACTTCTTACCAAAAAAAAAAAAAAAACCCAATGGAGGATCTCAAGGCAAAATGCCTGCCACACTCAGAGAGAGAAATATGGAAGTCACTCACATATTGTAGCAGATCATGTCTGTGTATGTGTATGTGTTTGTGTATCATGTTCTGATTTGTTATACGATTTCTTTCATTTATCTTAGTCTGACTACATAGCATGACTATAGTGAAAATATACTCAATAGGAAAGTATATGTAGAATCTATACAGAATTGTATGCAGTCGTGGGGAGGGAGGGGGGTAGTGGGGGGTAGGTGGGGGGGATAAAATCACAATTGTATGGCAGTGATTGTTAAACATTACAAAATTAAAAAAAAAAGCAGAATTGGTCAAATGGAAAAAGAGGTATAAAATCTCACTGAAGAAAATATTTCCTCTTCTAGAGGTGTATCCCAAAGAGATCATAAAAATGGGGAAAAGTCCCACATGTACAAAAGTATTTATAGCAACTCTTTTCATGGTGGCCAAGAACTGGAAATTGAGGGAATGCCCATCAGTTGGGGAATGGCTGAACAAGTTGTGGTATATGAATGTAATGGAATGCTATTGTGCTATAAGAAATGACAAACATACTGACTTCATAAAAACCTGGAAAGAACTAATGTTGGATGAAATGAGCAGAACTAGGAGAACATTATACACAGTAATTGCGACAGTGTGTGAGCTTGTTTCTGATAGACTTGGCCCTTCACAGCAAAGCAAGAACCTAAAACATTCCCAAAGGACTCTTGAGGCAAAATGCCATCCACATCCAGAGAAAGAACTATGGAATCAGAATGCAGAATGAAGCAGACTATTTTCTCTTGTGTAATGTTTTGCTTTGTTTTAGTTTTTTTCATGGTTTCTCCCATTTGTTTTAATTCTTCTATGCAGCATGACTAATGTTGAAATGTGTTTAATAAGACTGTAGGTGTAGAGCCCATATAAGGTTACCTGCTATCTCGGGGAGGGAGAGGGTGGGAGGTAGAGAGGAGAGAAGGAGGGGGGAAAGGCAGAGAAAATTTAAAACTTATGGAAGTGATTGTTGAAAACTGAAAACAAACTAATTAACGTGATTTCCATAAAAATTGCAAGTAGGCAAATGTAAGTGAACTCCATGAGACATCAAGAAAAAAATAAAATAAAAAGAATGGAAAAAATAGTAGAAAATGTGAAATATCTTAGCAGAAAAAAAAGTGACCTGGAAAATAGATCAAGGAGAGATAATTTATGAATTATTTGACTGCCTAAAAGACATGATTAAAAAAAAGCCTAACCATGATATTTCAAGAAATTATAAAAGAAAATTACCCCAATATCTTATTTCCAGAGGGCAAAATACAAATTGAAAGAATGCACCAATCACCTCCTGAAAGAGAGCCCAAATGAAAACTCCAAGGACTATCACAGCCATATTCCAGAGCTCCTAAGTTAAGGAGAAACTATTGCAAGCAGCCAAAAAGAAATAAGTCAAATAGTGTAAAAACACAGTCAGGACCACACAAGATTTAGTGACTTCCATGTTAAAGAAAGGCAAAAGAGCTAAGATTACAACCAAGAATCACCTACCCAGAAAAACCAAGTATAATCCTTCAGGGAGGAAATGGATACTTAATGAAATAGAGGACTTTCAAGCATTCCTGATGAAAAGACCAGAGCTGCACAGAAAATCTGACACTCAAACACAGGACTCAAGAGAATAATAATAAAATAAACATGAAAGAGTAATTATAAGGGACTCAATAAAGTGAAACTGTTTACTTTCTATAAGGGGAGGATGATACATGTAACTCCTAAGACTTTTATCATTTTAAGAAATGATAAGCAGATGGACTTCAGAAAAACCTGGAAAGATTTACATGAATTGATGCTGAGTGAAAGGAGAACATTGTACACAGTAATAGCAACAACTATGATAGACTTAGCTCTTCTCAGCAATTCATTGATCTAAGACAGTTCCATAAAACTTGTGATGGAAAAATGCTATCCACATCCAGAGAAAGAACTATAGAGTCTGAATGCAGATTGAAGCACAATCTTTTCTCTTTTTTGCTGCTGTTTTTTATTTCTCATGATTTTTTCCTTTTGTTCTGATTCTTCTTTCACAACATGACTAATGTGAAAATATGTTTAAAATGATTGTACATGCATAGCCTATATTAGACTGCTTGCTGTCTTGGAAAGGGGGAAAGGGAGAGAAAGGAAAAAATTCAGAACTCAAAATCTTATAAAGATTAATACTGAAAACTATACTTGCATGTAATTGGAAAAAATAAATTACTATTAATTAGGGGTAGGGGGGAAAGAATTTTATCATTATTAGGGCAGTTAGAAGGACTCTACTATGCAGAGGGCATGAATATGATTTGATTACGCTGGGATCATCTCCCAAAATAGAAAGAGAGAGGGAGGAAGGGAGGAAGGGAGGAAGGAAGGAAGGGAGGAAGGGAGGAAGGAAGGAAGGGAGGAAGGGAGGAAGGGAGGAAGGAAGAAAGGAAGGAAGGAAGGAAGAGAAAGAAAGAAAGAAAGAAAGAAAGAAAGAAAGAAAGAAAGAAAGAAAGAAAGAAAGAAAGAAAGAAAGAAAGAAAGGAAGGAAGGAAGGAAGGAAGGAAGGAAGGAAGGAAGGAAGGAAGGAAGGAAGGAAGGAAGGAAGGAAGGAAGGAAGGAAGGAAGGAAGGAAAAGAAAGAAAGAAAGAAAGAAAAGAGAAATGAAAGAAAGAATTGAGAAAGAGGGATGTACTAAAACAAGAGAGAAGAGAGAGGAAAAATGGCAAATTTTTTCCACATAAAAGAGACAGGTAAGGGAAAATGGCAGAGGGATATTAATGGGCAATGCTTGAACTTCACTCTCACTAGAACTGCTTCACAGAGGGAACAATACACATACACACACTCAATTGGGTATAGAAATTTGACCAATAGTGAAATAGGAAGAGAAGAGGATGAGACATGTAGGGGGTGGGGAGGTAAGGAGGAGTATAAGAAAAAGAGAGGATGGATTAAGGCAGACAGTGATCAGACACAAAAAAGACTTTTTTAATGGTACTTTCTTTTCTAATTACATATAAAGACAAATTTTAACATTCATTTGAAAATTTTGAGTTCCAAGTTTTCTCCCTCCCTCCCTTCCCCCCTCACTAAGACAGTAAGCAATTTGATATAGGTTATGTATATGTAATCATGTAAAACATATTCCATATTAGTTATGCTGTAAAAGAAGCATAACAAAAGAAAAAACCACGAAAAAATAAAGGAGGTGAAAAGAGTATGCTTTTAGTCTATATTTACTCTCCATCAGTTCTTTCTCTCAATGTGAACAGCAATTTTCCTTGTGAGACCTTTGGAATTGTTTTGGATCATTGTATTGCTGAGAATAGCTAGGTCATTCACAGTTGATCATTGTACAATATAGCTGTTACAGTATACAATGTTCTCCTGGTTCTCCTCACTTCACTTCATCAGTTCATGTAAGTTTTTCCAGGTTTTTCTAAAATCATACTGTTCATCATTTCTTATAGCACAATAGTATTCCATTACAATCATATACCACAATTTTATTCAACCAATTCCCAATTGATGGATACCTCAAATTCCAATTCTTTGGCACCACAAAGAGAGCTGCTATAAATATTTTTGTACAAGTAAGTCTCCCCTCTCCCCCCACCTTCTTTTTTAATCTCTTTGGGATACAAATCTAGTAGTGGTATTGCTGGATCAAAGGATATGCACAGTTTGATTGCCCTTTGGGCATAGTTCCAAATTGCCTTCCACAATGGTTGAATCAGTTCACAACTCCATTAACAATGCATTAGTGTCTCAATTTTCCCACATTCCCTCCAACATTTATCATTTTCCTTTTCTGTCATATTAGACCAATCTGACACGTGTGAAGTAGTACCTCAGAGTTCACAAAACAGACTTTTGAGGAGGGACAGAATAAAAAGAGAAGGATAAAAAAAAGAAAACAGGATGAAGAAAAATACACAGTAATTAAAACTGTGAAAATGAACGAGATGAGCTCACCCATAAAATGGAAACAGATAGCAAAATGTACTGGAAAACAGAATTCAATAATATGCTGTTTACAAAAGACACACCTGAAACAGAAAAATATACACACACAAAGAGTTAAAACAAGGTGCCAAGGCAGAATCTATCATGCTTCAGCTGAAGTAAAAAAAGGCAGGTGTAGCAATCATGATTTCAGACAAAGCAAAAGCAAAAATACACCTAATTAAAAAAGATAATCAGGGAAACTACATTTTACTAAATGGTACAATAGACAATAAAGTAATATCATAAAATTTTATAGGCTGTTTCTCTAATAAGGCCTCTTTTCTCAAATACATAGGAACTGAGTCAAACTTATAGATATAACAGCCATTCCCCAAATGATAAATTGCCAAGTAATATAAAAAGGTTATTTTCAGAAGAGGAAATAAAACCTATCTATAGTCATACAAAAAATGTTCTAAATCACTATTGATTAGAGAAATTCAAAATAAAACAATGCTGAGGTACCACCTCACACCTAACAGAAATGACAATGCTAGATGGGATGACAGGAATAGGTATACTAATAAACTGTTGTGTGAGTAGTAAAATGGTCCAACCATTTTGAAGAATAATTTGGAACTATGCCCCAAGGGTTATAAAATTGTATATACCCTTTAACCCAGCAATACCATGACTAGATCTGTACCCAAAGAAATCAAAGGAAAAGACCTAAATGTACAAAAATATCTATAGCATTTTCTTGTTGTGGTAGCAAAGAATTGGAAACTGAGAGGATGCTCATTAACTGAGGATGAACTGAACAAGTTGTGGTGCATTATTGTGATGGAGTACTACTGTACTATAAGAAATGACAAAAGGGGTGGTTTCAGAAAAACATGACAAAATCTATATGAACTCCATGCAAAGTAAAGTGAGAAGAACCAGAAGACTGCTGTGCACAGTAACAGCCATGTCATAATGATGATCAACCATGAAAGACTTTGCTACACTGATCCAATACAATGATGCAAGACAATTCCAAAGGACTCATGGTGGAAAAAAAGAATGCTATCCATCTGAGAGAGAGCTGATGAACTCTGAGTGCAAATTAAAGTATAATTGTTCTTCCTTTTTTGGCATGGGATTGCAACATGGTTAATATGGAAACATACATTACATAATTTCACATGTATAATTTATGTCATTTTGCTTTCCTTCTCGGGGGCTGAGGGAGGGCTGGAAGGGAAGAAGAGAATTTAGAACTCAAAATTTTAAAAGAATGTTCAAAATAAACAAATAATTATTTTTAAAAATAAATAACAAAGAAGAAAAAAGATTCTAGGGAATGGAAGAAGTACCACAAGCTTGGGTAAGATCAAATGCTAGTCTAATTGATGAAGGGGGAAAGGTGGGAATGAAAGGAGGAAAGGGAATAGAGTGGTATCTGCAGACCTTAGGCCAGTGAATTTGACGGATTTTTGACAAAATGCCAGTATATATTATTAAAAGGATTGATCAGTGAATATACTTGGGGGGAGGGTAGAGAAATCAGGGATTACCAACAGGACAGCATGGCTTCAGCAAAGAGGGCATTTCAGAATAACCTGATTTACTTTTCAGACAGGGTTACCAAACTATGAGGTCAGAAGCATACTCTAAAGTTTACCTAGATTTCAACAAAGCATTTTACAAAATCTCACATGCCATTTTTGGACACAACAGAAATGTGAGGCACAGTGATGTCATTCATTAAGGCAAAATCGAAAGTAGCAGCGTGATAGGAAGCCATATAGCCTGGCTACCCATTATACTTTCTCTTCAATGATCTAGAAAACATAGCAATTCTGATCAGGAACGTCAAGAGAAAGCAAAAGTACATCATTGATCCAGCCCAAGGCAGCTTAAGGAGAAAGACAGAGAGGTCTGTGGACAGTGAGAATGGGCTCTGCACAGAAGAACACAGCGTGCTCCTGGAAGGAGCATTTCTGTGCCCAGGAACTGAAAGACGGTAGAGACAGAGTGCCAGGACAGGAACACTAGGGTAGAAAGAGATCTCAGGGGATCTTGGAAATACTGTTAGATACAGAGGGTGGGGTGCCACCTGACAGCTTTGTCACCCACCACCCAGTTCCAGGTCTTACATTCAGGGCAGAGAGAGAAGCAATGTTGAGTGTTGGCCTTACCTGTATACTGAGCAAAGAAAAAGTTCCAGAAATATAGGTGCGGCTCCCAGGAGCAGAGAGGTGACTCGTTTCTAGCCTTTAGCCTAGCATCTAAGCCTATGACAAAATAGCCAAGGCAGGAATCCTAAACCAAAGAGGAGCCAGCAGTTCAGTTACTCTGAACCTACAGAACCTCCCATCAGGCTAACGGTGACCAAGTCCAGCAGCCATCTACTAAAACTCTTGTCAACAAGCCAACAGACCCAAACTGTTTTTAGGAGGGTCAGACCAATAGGGTAGTGAGCAGACTTCAACCTGGATCATACCACTTCCAAAGCACTGAAAGCCTGAAGGCACCCATCCTGACCTGTGAAAGCAGCAGAAGGACATAAAAGAATAAAAAGCTCAAGCCTGACAGTCCCCCCAAGAAGCACAGACTAATATCAAGTCCAATAGGCTAGAAGAATGAGCAAACAAAAAAAGGAATCCAACCATAGAGAGCAACTATGATTACAAGGAAGCTCCAGATAACAAACAAAAGACAATGACTCAAAACCATCTATAAGCAAAGTCCCAAAGAAAAATGCAGCTTAGACACAAGTCCAATAAGAATTCCTAGAAGAGTTAAAGAGTTTGGTTATTATTATTGTTTTAAAACTAAATGAGAGTGGTAGAGGAAAAATAGGAAAAGAAGTGAGAGCTAGAGAAGAAATAAATGGAAAAAAAGGAATTAAAACACCTTGGAAAAAGGAGTATAAAACCTTACTGAAGAAAATAACTCCTTGAAAATTAGAATTAGCCAAATGGAAGCTAACGATTCCATGAGACATCAAAAAAACAATAAAACAAAGTCAAAAGTCTGAAAAATATAGAAGAAAATATGAAAAAAAAAGCCAACTGACCTAGAAAATGAATCAAAGATGGATAGTTTAAGAATCACTAAACTATCTAAAAGACATGAACAAAAACAGACCTTTGACATCATACTTTAAAAAATCATGAAAGAAAACCAAAGAGCAAAGCAGAAACTAAAAGAATTCAGTTTCAGGAGGTATCTCCTGAAACCCCAAAATAAAATTTCCAGGAATATTCCCAAAGCCCCTAAATCAAAGAATATACTTCAAGCATACAGAAAGGAGTTCAAGAACCAATGAGCACCAATCAGGATTGCACAAGATTTAGCAGCCACTACTATAAGGAACAAAGAGCTTTAAATTATATGATATATATATAACATTATAATGCTCTAGAAAGCAAAGGACCTACCTTTGCTTTCTATATAAATAAACTACCTAGCAAACTGAGTATAATCCTACAGAGGGAAAAAAAAATGAGTCTTTAATGAAATAGAGGACTTTCAAGCATTCCTGATGAGAAGACCAGAGCTGAGTAGAAAATCTGACGTGGGAGTCAAGAAAAACATAAGAAGGTAAACACAGGCAATCATAAGGAACTAACAAGGTTAAACTGTTCACATTCTTATGTGGGAAAATGATACATGTAACCCCCTAGATTTCTATCATTATCAGGGATTACAGAAGGAGTCTAATTAGGCAGAAAACCTAGAAGTGATTCTATTATGTTTTGATGATGACAAAAGAAGAATGGAAACAGTAAAGAAGAAGAACACACTGAGAGAGGGGAAAGGGAGAGGAATGGGAAAAATAATTTCACATAAATGAACTGAACAAGGTAAAGTTTATATATGGAGGCAACAGTAGGAGAGGAGCAGGAAAAATATGAATCTCACTGTTATGAACTGGTTAAAGGGGGGGAAATATATTTACATACACAGTCAGGAACAGAAACACATTTCACCCTATGGGGAAATAGGAAAAAAAAAAGGAGTTAAGAAAAGGGAGGAAATGAAATAGAGTAGAATAAGGAAGGCTTTAGCCAAACAGATTCTTAGAGAGAAGATGGAAGAAAAAAGGAAAGGAATAAGAAAATAGCATGGAAGAAAATATACAGCAATCATTACTGTGAATGTGAATACGATGAATTCACTCATAAGATGCAAGAGAACAGAATGGATTAGAAACCACAATTTAACAGTATGTTGTTTACAAAAAAAGATACACACAGAGTTAAAATTAAAAAGGGAAGGGGGTCGAAGCATAATCTTCCATGCTTCAACTAAAGTTTTAAAAAAAGGCAGGAACAGAAATCATTAATCAAAATCTTAAGACAAGAGCAAAAATCATCCTAATTAAAAGAGATAAACAAGGAAGCTACATTTTGGTAAAAGGGACCACAGACAATGAATTGTTATCAATACTAAACATATATGCACCAAATGGTATATAGCACTTAAATTCTTATAGGAAAAACTAAATGAATTACAGGGAGAAATAGTAAGTGAAATTATAATAGTGGAAAATTTCAATTTGCCCCTTCTCAGACCTAGATAAATTTAACACAACAATATAGTTAGATCCATTTGAAACTGGTTAAACAGACAGCCTCAAAGAGTAATCATTAATGATTCAATGTCAACAGAGAAAAACATTCCTAGTGTAATGTCTATCCTAAGACTTGTACTACTTAGCCTTTTTATTAATGACTTGGATAAGGGCACAGATAGCATAGCACATATACAGATGACAAAGTTTGAAGGGAAAATTGAAGTATTAGGCTAGGTCATTGGGCCAAATCTGAATAAACTGAACTGGATAAATGTAAAGTTTTAAGTTTAGGTTCAAATAAGCTTCACAAGCACAAAATAAGGAAGGTAGGGTTGGGCAGAAATTTGTCTGAAAAGAAAATACTGAAAGTTTTAGTGGACTGCTAGCTTAATGTGAGTCAACAGTATGATACTGCAGCCAAGAGAACTAAGGTAATCTTTGATTGCATTAAAATAAGCATAGTGACTGTCACTTGGAAGGTGACAGTTCCTCTGCACTCTGCTGTGATCAGAAAATATGTGAGGTATTACATTCAATGTTGGCAAGTTTTAGGAAGGAGACTGACAACCTGGAGTGTAACCATTAGAGTGAGAGGACTGAAGATCATACCATCTGAAGATCAGATGAAGGAAAAAGGAATGTTTAGCATTGAGAACACTTGAGGGTGGAGATGAGGGGGAAGACATGAGAGCTGTCTCCAAGTTCCGAAAAGTTGCCATTCAAAGAGGAATTAGAATTGTTTAGTTTGGCACCAGAAGTCAGAATTTAGAGCAAAGTTGAAAAGAGGCAAATTTAAGCTTACGGTAATTAGGAACTTTCTAAGAAGCAGAGCCATTCAAAAGCAGTGGGATGTGCCTTGGGAGATGGTGGTTTCCCTGCCAGCAAAGGTCTTAAAGCAAAAGCTGGACGACCACTTTTTGAGTACATTGTAAACAGGACCTGTGTTCGTGAGTAAAGACCAAATGATCTTTGAAATCTCTTCCAACTCTGAAGTTAAGTAAAACAATAAGTACCATGCTGTCTTGTATTCTCTGCACCACACCATTCAGTCAATTGTGTGACCATAGGGAAGTGAGTCACTATAGGACATTGTTTAATAAAAGCATGCGTGCCCCTTCTGATATTTTCATCAAATATACTCAGTTCAGGTTGAAAATGGTTCTCCTAAAGATATTTTTGTAGTGAAAAAGAAGGCATATGAGTGGGCAGTTACTGACAATCTTACCAACCATCTTTTTGAGAAGATAATAGCCATGATTTTTCAAAAACATTTGCTATCCTTTTTTTCCCAGCTATCTTCAGCAACATCAAAATTGTATTTCCTCCAGCATGGGTCTTTTCTGGGTACTCTTGATCTGTTCCACTTGCTCTTTCAATCTTTATTTTCCTTATTACCATTTTTATTTCCTCACATGAGGGACTACGATATCTTACTCCAAATGTGGGGATTCTATCGGCATTGATGGAAAAAATAATTTGTTGTAGAGGGCTTTTAGTCTCCACTCCTAACTATTTTCTGAGTCATAGTGCAAATATTCTTAAACAGTAATTCAGCACTTACTGGTCTCTTATTGTGAGCCAGTTACTATACTAAGGGCTAGGGATTCAAAGAAAGCTCACATTCAAGAAGCTCACATTCAGATGGGAGTGGGGAAAGAAACATGCAAAAAACTATGTACATACAAGATATATACAATGTAAATTGAAAGGTAATCTCAGAAGGAAGGAGGTAGTTGTAGGGAGGTCCTAGAAGGGCTTCTTCCTTCAGAAGATGGAATTTGAGAAGGAAGCAAGAGGAGCCATAAGGGAAAGGTGAGGAAGAAAAGCGTTCTAGGCCTAGGGGACCACCAGAAATAGGTGCGGAAGCAGAAAGATGCCCTGTCCTGTTTGAGGAACAACAAGTAGGACAGAAGCTGGATCATATAGTACATGGAAAGAAATAATGTGAAAAAGAAAACTGGAAAGGGCCAGGTTGTGAAAGACTTTAAATGCCTAGTGCATTTTATATTTGATCTTGGAGGTAACGGAGATGTTGGCATTTACTGAGTAGGGAGTGACAGGGTCACTATGCTTTAGGAAAGTCACTTCAGCAACTGAGTTGGAGGAGAGATTGGAATGGGGTTCTTGGTTCCATTTTACAGATAAAGAAGCTGATATTCATACAGGGGAAGTAACTCAACCCTACACTTCCTGATTCTTCAACACTTCATTACAACACTATAGGTCAAGTAAGGCTCAACTAGTTGGGTATTACTGCATCAGATCAAGCCCTATTCTTTGTGGTAGAAAAACTTGGAAACAATGTAATTGCTTACTAACTGCAGAATGGCTTAACACATTGTGGCACAGGAATATAACAGAATATTAGTGCTCCATAAGAAACAACTATGAGAAATTCACACACATTTGGAAGATCTACAAGAACTACATGATGCAGGAAGTAGTAATGAGAACCTGGAGAACAGTATGTATGTATGTGTGTGTGTGTGTGTGTGTGTGTGTGTGTGCATGAGTATACACACACAAATATATACTTACATACAATGCATTCCAGATTATTTTCATATATGAAATTATTTGTACATTTAATATATATTATATAATTACATAGGGGCAAAGAGATGACCCAGTGGATGGAGAGAGTGCCAGACCTGGAGTCAGGAAGACTCCTCTCCCTGAATTCTAATCTAGCTTCAGACATTTACTAGCTGTGTGATCCTGGAGAAGTCACTTAACCTTGTTTGCCTCTGTTTCCTCATCTATAAAGGAGCTGGAGAAGGAAGTGACAAACCACTCTAGTATCTTGGCCAAGAAAACCCCAAATGAGATCATGAAGAGTTGGATATGACTGAAAAATGACTAAACAATGACACAATTATATACATCATACATCTATAATTTATATATGTATACACACACACACAATATGGAAAGGCAAACAAACTGATTAATTGTTATAAACAATCTTGGCAATGTCTTGGAAAAAGATAATGAAACACATTTCCCTCCTCTTAGTAGAGACATGGGAGAATAAAGGTATAGAACAATGAATACACTGTCAAACAATATTATTTTGTCAGTTCCTTTGCTTTGTGACAAGGAAAGGTACATCTAAAAATTACTATGGTTAAAAATAATCTTTCATGAAATTATCAAGGAAAACTGCCCTGAGATTCTAGAACCAGAGGGCAAAATAAATATTGAAAGAATCCACCGATCACCACCTGAAAAAGATCCAAAAAGAGAAACTCCTAGGAATATTGTGGCCAAATTCCAGAACTCCCAGGTCAAGGAGAAAATATTGCAAGCAGCTAGAAAGAAACAATTCAAGTACTGTGGAAATACAATCAGGATAACACAAGATCTAGCAGCTTCTACATTAAGGGATCGAAGGGCATGGAATAGGATATTCCAGAAGTCAAAGGAACTAGGACTAAAACCAAGTATCACCTACCCAGCAAAACTGAGTATAATACTTCAGGGGAAAAATTGATCTTTCAATGAAATAGAGGACTTTCAAGCATTCTTGATGAAAAGACCAGAGCTAAAAAGAAAATTTGACTTTCAAACACAAGAATGAAGAGAAGCATGAAAAGGTAAACAGCAAAGAGAAGTCATAAGGGACTTATAAAAGTTGAACTACTTACATCCCTACATGGAAAGACAATATTAGTAACTCTTGAAACTATTCAGTATCTGGGTACTTGGTGGGATTACACACACACACATGCACATGCACACACTCATAGAGACAGAGTGCGCAGAGTGAATTGAATAGGATGGGATCATATCTTAAAAAAAAATGAAATCAAGCAGTGAGAGAGAAATATATGGGAGGAGAAAGGGAGAAATGGAATGGGGCAAATTATCTCTCATAAAAGAGGCAAGCAAAAGATTTTTTTAGTTTGGGGAAAAAGAGGGGAGGTGAGAGAAAAACATTAAGTTTACTCTCATCACATTCCACTAAAGGAAGGAATAAAATGCACACTCATTTTGGTATGAAAACCTATCTTACAATACAGGAAGGTGGGGGACAAGGGGATAAACAGGGTGGGGGGGACGATGGAAGGGAGGACATGGGGAGGAGGGTACAATTTGAGGTCGACACTCACAGGGAGGGACAGGATCAAAAGAGAGAATAGAAGTAATTGGAAGCAGGATAGGATGGAGGGAAATATAGTTAGTCTTATACAACACGACTATTATGGAAGTCATTTGTAAAACTACACAAATTTGGCCTATATTGAATTGCTTGCCTTCTAAAGGGAGGAGGTGGGGAGGGAGGGAGGAAAAGAAGTTGGAACTCAAAGTTTTAGGAATAACTGTCAAGTACTGTTCTTGCCGCTAGGAAATAAGAAATACAGGTAAAGGGATATAGAAAGTTATTTGGCCCAACAGGACAGAGGAGAGGATGGAGACAAGGGCAGAGAGGAATGATGGAGGAGAGAGCGGAGTGGTGATGGGGGCAATTGGAATGCTCGGTGTTTTGGGGTGGGGGGAGGGGACAAGGGGGGAGAAAATTTGGAGCCCAAAAATTCTGTGAAAATGAATGTTAAAAGTGAAATAAATAAATAAATTTAAAAAAAATAATCATCAACAAAACCTTTAAAATATGATAAAATAAAGCTCAAGATAGTAGCTACTTAGGATAATAGCCTGATGCTGGAAAGAACAACGGCTCGGGAGTCAGAACACCTGGCTTCTAGTCTTCATTTTTCCATTTACTGACTATGACCTTAGGCAAATAATTTCCCCTCTCCAGGCCTCAGTTTCCTCCTATTAAAAATGAGAGGTTAGTCTAAACCATCTCTAACGGTCCTTCCAGCTGTAACATTCAGAGATTTCTATCACTAGTTGGGGGAGAAGAAAGCAGATAGTGCCTTCAGGATAAGACACAGAGGTCTGTATCCCCATTTCGCAGTAGTGGTAACTAAGACCAGCTGAGCCCACAGATCTTTGGCTACAGTCCCAGGCATCTAGAAATGAGAAACTGGACTGTCTTGTTTTGATGCACTCAATTCATCTAAACACTTAACGGCTGGGTCTTTAAAGTAGACCTTGATGTGCCGCTGGGGTAGAGAGAGAGAGCAAGCTTAAAAACAGATTGACGACATTCTTGTCAGAGTCCCAAGAATGATTCACCAAAGCCACATACAGACTTGTTGGCCTCCTGTGTGGAAAATAATTCTGTTTGTCCAGGCATGTGGTGGGTAGGGGAAAAGCCCTCAACCCCAAACCATGTGAGAAGGACCCAGAGCAGGGCTGTTGCAAGAAGAAGAAAGATAAGGATAGGACTTGAAAGCAGAAAAATCTAGGTTCTTTCCAAACTCTGTCCTCTACGCCTTGGTATCAGGGTCATATGCCTGACCTCCGTGTCTGAGAAGATAATCTTCCCTTGCCTAACTATGAGGACTCACTAGTTAAAACGTGACATCCTGACCCCAGCCCTTTGCAAGAGCAAAGTCCTTGAGACAAATGACACTTGCATAGGGACATGGGGGCAGATAATTTGAAGGAAGAACTGTTTCAAATGGAAATTTAAGAGCAACAGCCAAAAAATATGGCTCAGAATCGAAACTACTGCCAGTCTCATGATTCCCCAGAACAAAGGCGGAACTCTGGTCATGAAGGAAGCCAACACCAATGAGCCAGGTCAGTCAATCATCTTCAGAACCTCAGCCCCTGGGACAGCTCTGTGTCTCTCAGTGCATACTCTCCACCCAGCCAGCACTTCTGGTGCTAGAGAGAGTCCATCACACATAGACACAATAGGACCACATATTTAGAACTGGAATGGACCCTCGGAGTCCAATCCCCTATTTTGCTGGTGAGAAACTGAGGCCCAGAGAATTTAAGGTCATGCAAGCAATAAAGTAGCAGAGGGATTTGAACCCACTTCCTCTAACTCCAAATTCAGTGGTCTTTCCACTCTATCAAGAGTCCCTATATATTTAATTAAAATCATTTCATGTAGGGAATTAGGGGTTGGAGGGAATGACCTGAGATAAATGGAGGCATATTGAGATGTAGATAGAACCCAGGAAGTGACAGTCTCCTACATGCCTAGCTTAAGTCTCATCTACTCTAGCTACATACACCTATATCACTCCTATGGAACCCCTACTGTATAACTCAGCCCTGAATTACATATTATCCTATATTTCATGCTGCTCTTCCATGTATGTCCACTTTATCTCCTTAGCCACACTCTGAGCAGGGTCTGTGCCAAACACGATAGATATACAGTAGCTGTTGGATGGCTTAATGGAAAGAGCACTGAATTTGGAGTCAAGAGACTTGGATTCAAATCTTGACTTGCTACCTGTGGGATTCTGTGACAAGTCACTTTCCTTGGACCTCTGGTTTCTCATTTATCAAATGGGGGAGAAGGGTCTTCATCTCTGTGCTCTCATTCAACTCTGAAAGCATAAAGAACCTTTGAGCAAGCATTCGTCAATGGTTTTACTGGTCAAAAAAGAAAAATATTCAATGGCTAGACAATGGATTGGAGAAAGTAAACTGTTATAAAAAAAAATCTGAATTGTGCAGAGACAGATCCATTCCTCTCAAAAAGAAGTGCTGGGGTCAAATTCAGCCAACTTGGGTTCAAATCCCAACTTGGATCCCTACTACCTATATGACCTTAAGCAAAGTCCTTTCTCTAACCCAGGCTCAGCAAATGAGTAAATTAGGGTGTTTGACTCATCACTTGCTAGAGTCCCACCCAGTGCCAGATCTGTGGCTCCTATAAGTTGCATGAGAAAACATTACTGGAAAACAACAGATGAAATAGGAGTTGGGCTGGAAACTTCATTTCCTGCTCATAAGTCTAGCAGAGATTTGTTTAAAAGAAAAGACTCCACTGAGGAATCTAAGGTTCATCTTACTACACAAGAGAAAGAGACAAGGGGAAGGGGAGGAACAGGAGGGAAAACCAAAACAGACCAAGGCAGATGGTAAAGAGATCTGTCTGCCCACCAATTACTGGAACACATCTCCCCTTGCTTTAGAACAGAACTATCTAGGAGGGCTATACCCTTGCCTGTCAAAAGCCTAGTAGAATAGGAGCTCTCTGCAGTCTAAGACAAATGGACAAACTCTCCCTCCTGTACCTTGTCTCTCTCTCATATACATACAGACTCATATGCATACTGTATCTCATACACACAAGCATATTCTCTCATACTCAATACACATATACTCTCACATACATGCTTTCTCTCTCTCTCTCTCTCTCTCTCTCTCTCTCTCTCTCTCTCTCTCTCTCTCTCTCTCTCCTCTCTTCTCTCTCTCTCTCTCACACACACACACACACACACGTCTTCCAACCCTAACAGCATTTTTTGCTGCTCTGATTCCTTCCCCCGCACTGGCCTTTTCAAAGAGCCCCAAAGGCAGGAAACTTCCTCCCTGCTCCCCCTTACATTCCACCCCCTTTCCTTCTATTGGTACTTCCGTCTGTGTCTCTCTTATGCACTTTTCACGTGATGTGTATTCACAGTTATCCATGGTTGAGTTTTATCCTCCTATTAAACTCCAACCAGTTACAGATTCTCCCTTTCGAGTTCTGGATCACCACCAGCACCCAGCCTGGTGCTCTGCCCACAGCAGGTATTTAAGAAATGGTGTGTCTGTTGAACTGTGCGATTGTGATTCACAAATTTCCAAGACCAGGCAAGCCAGTAAAAGAAGCAGGGAAGAGAGATGGGAGATACCCCAGGTTCTGGAAATGGCCAGAAGCACTTTGAGGTAGACGCTGCTATACAACAACAGGACACACACACATGCACACACACCCCCAACACCAATACAGTCCTGGTGGAACCATACATTCGCCCACACACATACACCACAGACTCCCTAAGAGCAGAAAAAGACATTGAACATACCCGAGGGTCTATGACCAGGTAGGTCTGAATGTTCATCTCCTTCAAGTATGGGTCTCTCTGCTGTCCATTCCCCTCCTCCACTTCATATGCTCTGTCCAGATGGTTTAATGTGGCTTCAGTGATGTGCACCCGGCTGCAAAGAAGAATGTGGATAAAAAGAAATTCAAACCTCATGTCCTCAGAATCCTCCAAGAAGGGTCTCTTAACCTAATTTAGTCATTCTGAGTTTCTCTGGTGCCAGGGAAGCTACAGGTGTTCGGATTCATGAGCCCACCTCCCTACCCTTACCACGCACATGCTTTATTTGGAAGGAAAAAGTGGGCCTTGATGGATTATAGTAAGAGTTGAGGGGAGGGAAGGAGGGAAGGAGGGAGGGAGGGAGGGAGAAGAGAAGAGAGAGGATGGGGGGTGGGTGAAGAGGAGAACTAAACTACCACAAGGTCTCATTCATTCTCCTGCCTCTAGAGAGGATCTTACCCTATGCCATCCTAATTTGATGGCTACAGGATCACACAATGCCAAAACTGGAAAGGACCTTAGAAATTATTTAGTCCAATCCTTTTGCTTTACAAATGGGAGAAACTGAGGTCAGGTTGTGAAAAGATCTCCAATGCTACCAAAGAGGAAAATTATTCATCCGCTGTCCATACTCCTAGCAACAGGAGCCCTCTTAGTGGGCTGACTTAGAATCATGGAATCATATACCATGTCAGTAATGGAAAGAGTATCAGAGATTTCTTGACCCAAACCTCCCATTTTAAAGAGGGAAGAAGAAAAGGCTGACATTGGCCAATGGCACTTCTGTCAGAGCTCTCATCATTGAACTGTATTTTCAAATCCAGGGCAAAAGAAAATGAGCTGGCAGCCAAGCAAAATATCCAGGAGCTGAGGACCCAGATAACAAAACTATGAGAATGAGGGGGAAGTGAAGGCTAAACCCCTCACCCCTTTTACCCTATGAATGATTCTTACCCAGGGACCCCAGCTGACTCCATCCGGTTGGCCAAGGAGACATCATGGGACCATACATCATACTGCCACTTTCGAAGGCCAATGACCCCACAGAGCACATTTCCAGAGTGGATGCCCACTCTCATGTTGATGTCTACACCTGTGGCTTCCCTCACTTGCCTGGGGAAAACAGGGAAATGTCAGGACCTCCTGGAAAATAGCAAGGCTCCAAACAATCTCATAGTCCCCTTAGCTTCAAATCACTCAGGATCTTCTTTCATCCTAGATGATATCCAACTAAGAAATTCAGCTACCCCATGAATAAGCTTTATTTTTTTTTAGAAACTCTTATACTGCCCACCCAGGAATAGGCACTATTGCAGAGAAAAGAGAAGACACAGTCTGTACCCTTTGGGAGCTCAAAGAATTGTAGATTAGACAAAATTGATACACAATGCAACTAAGGAAGAACAGAAGAGAGTAGAAATAAAGAGTTTGGGGCAACTCCCTTCACTATGAAGGGTCAACTCTTCCTCTGCAACTTAAGAGTGTTAGAGAATTGTCAAGGACATTGAGACATAAAATAATTCACCCATGGTCATGTAGATAGTGTCAAAAAAAAAAGGAACGTGAACTTGAATTTGGGTCTCTGTGACTCCAAAGTTAGCTCTCTATCCCATGAGACATTAATAGGACATGGATGGCCTATCTCACTGGGCTGTCTGTCTCTCCTGAATCAAATGTAGCAGAGTGCTAGTATTTGGGTACACAGAGCAAGTGTTACAGGAAAAAGGAGCCTTGGGAGCACAGACAACCAAGGAAAGCTTCCCAGAAGAGATGGGATTGGGGCTGGGTCTTGAAATATGAACAGAACTGGAATAGGCTCAGAGAAAACCAAGCCAGACAATTCCAGATGATTGATGTCTTTGCTGTCACAGCACCCTCCCTCCACCCTGTGTACCCCAAGTACCTACTTGATGGCTTCACACATATCAAGTCCCATCTTCACACAGTTCCTGGCATGAGTTGGCAAGGACACTGGCAAGCCAGAAACACAATAGTAGCAGTCCCCCAAAATCTTGATCCTCATACACTCATTTTCCTGCAAAGTAAGTAACCTACTGAAACTATGGAGCTAATTAGGGGGCCCAAACAGGACTAGAACCCAGCCTCCTGAGCCCTACTCCAAAGGTTCTTTTCCCTACCCCAGAATAGCCTCTTCTTAAAGCTCAGCCTAGGTAGAGCAGGAGAGGGCACTGAAAGTATAGGCTCAATCTATGCCCTACCCAGCAGCCCTGGGAGGGTGACTTACCTTGGCGATCTGGTCGAACTTCCCAAAGAGCTCATTCAGCATCACCACAAGCTCCTTTGGCGAACAGTCACTGGCCAGACGGGTAAAGCCCACAATGTCTGCATACAGGATGCTGCACAACCACAAAGCAGACTTATGACCAGGCAGTCACTAACATGGCCCCAAATCCTCCACATGAAATGTCCAATGGTCACACTGTCAGAACTTCACATGATAGCTGATGCACACACAGGGGACTGCTAGGCATGGACACACAGATGGTGAGCACAAGTATAGTTAGCAAACATGGCTCCAGTAAGGGCACTTTGTTCCTCAAAAAAAATTTTTAGCATTTCCAAACCTGTTCCCAAGTGTCAAAATATACTCGACTCTGAATTCTGTATTAATGAAGGGCAGCAGGGGTCAGGTCATCTAGAAATCTTATGATCAGCTTTAAAGTGAAAAGGAACCTTAGAGGTCATCAAAGTCCAGCCTTGTCATTTTCTGGATGGAAAAAAGTCACACAACCAGTAGCAGAATAGAAATTCTAACTCGGGCCCAGCGACTTGAAATTCATCATCCATCCCTATACATCTGCCCCATTTCCATGCAGCTTGGTGCATACAAGATGCAGAATTTTGTGTAGACTGTAAGAAGCAGTCTTCAGCATTTGGGTTTCTTGGTGCAAGCCTGTGATTTCAAAGGTGTGGGTGACTCCCTATGAAGACACTCACTCCACTGCTGCAGACGGGCATCACCAGAGAGAGCCGCCCAGGTGTCTGACTGCAAGGGTACCCATCTTTTCACCATGCCACACTGCTTCTCCTATGCTTTGGTGAGGATAATGTTAAAATTAATTTGTGTCTCCCAAGCATAATGGGAATATTGAGAGACTACTGGAACAATGCCCGGAACAAATAGTGAAGGAATAAGTGACTCTATTTGGTGTAATTAATTCCCAGTCCTTCCACCTCACTCCTCTTGCATCTCCGCCCTGCCCCCACCCCCCAAGTGGCCTCCCCCAAACATCAGAAGCTGTTTTCCAGATATGGAACTGGGCCCTGCTACCCCTGCTTCTCCTGCCGGCCAGATGAAGTGCTCCAAGTTTGGTAGAAACAGTGTTTATCTTTTGGAGTCCCCAACAAATTCAATTCAACAAACATTCACTGAAGACTTATTGTGTTATGTTTGAGGCACTGGGGTGCTAGGTATACAATCACAGAAAAGACAGAGTCCTTTTTATCTCTAAGAGTAATAACTAATAGTACTCAGAATAATAACAGTAATTATCATTATCGTTAATAACTAACATTTATACAGCACTTTAAGGTTTATACGGCACTTTACATATGTTATCTTTACAACAACCCTGGGAGGTACACACTTGTACATTATCCCCATTTTCAAGATGAGGAGTTAAATCACTTACCCAGGATCACACATCTAGTAGTGTCTGAAGCAGAATCTGAACCCAGGACTTCCTCACTCTGAGTCCCCCCCCTTCATTTCTACTACGCTACTTAGTTGCCTCAAAAAACTTTTCAACCAATGAAAAGAGAGAAGGACAAAAATAACTACAATACAAGAAAGAATGCAATAAACACAAAGGGCAGATTGAGGCCAAGTGTTAAGAGACATCTGAGAAGAAAGCAGTCACTTCCAGCTTCAAGGAAGGCTTCATGGGGGAGTCAGCATCTGAGCCAGGCCTTGAAGGAAGTGAGGGACTGCACCTGAGGGAGATGAGCAGAGGAGTCCATTCAAGGGAAGAGTGTCAGCAAAGGCTCAAAGATCTGAGAGGGTGGGAGGAGGATAGGGCAGCTCCAGGCAGAGAGGGGAGGGGGCAGGAGGAGATGGAGAACATATACTTTGACTATGATGGAAAGTACATGAAGGAAAGAAGGTGAGGATGAGGCAGAGGGAAGTCAGATTATAGAGGAGCACAAAGAAGGCTTGGAAGTCATCGGAGAGAGAGGGTTTTTAGGAGCATAACTGATTAGAGACATTTCCCCAACATCCTTGCGGAGGGAAGGATAAAACCTCTACGCGGTGTGCCCTGACTATGGCCCGCATTCTAGGCCGACAGACAGACCATCAGGAAGGAGGCAGTGAGAACCAAAGAGGACCCTGAATGGCCATAAGCCATTTGGAGCACCTCTGGGGCCTCAGCCCCCCAGTCTGTGAAGTGAGGACATGAGCCCAGGAGGTGGGGCAAACTGAGTACCTCTGGAATGCAGTTTTAGAAGCAGGGCTTCCCCCTATGGCTTTAACAGTAATAAGTACCCTCTACCTTCCCAGCCAACAATGCTAGGCCACCTCGGAGAGGTGTGACCTGTTCTGCTTTGCCTGGACTGTTATGGGGTGAATGAGATCATGTCTGCCGGCTCAAAGCACCCACTATGAAGGTATAGTGTGCTTAAAAACAAACATCTATGTTGAATTGTGCCCTGCCCCATCCCTTCCCCCCTACACACTCCTCAGGCTTGCCTCTCCATCAGAGCTGTCTGGGAGCCAACAGCCTCCTTTGGGGAGTCAGGGAGACTCAGGACAGATTCTGTGAGACAGCATTTGGAGAAGACCTAGAATGGTGTCCAAGACTTAACCGTCCCCTTATACAACCAATCCTGAAGACCCCATTACATAGTGCTGGGATTGGGGGATGAGAGTGGAAAAGACAAAGGGAAAGAAAAAACTTCAGAGACCCTTCTTTCACAGTCTGGATTGACTCTATCCTCATTTCCTAGGATCTGACAGGCAGCTCTGGGATTTCAACATCTTCAGTGCAAAAATGGACAACAGACACGGATGAAAAGAGAAAAGGTGATTGAAGAGATTAGGAAGTAGGAGGTCAGGCAAGTCTTAGTCTCCTCATTCAGCAAGAGCAGGGTATTCTGAAGCCAGAAGACCTGAGTGCGAATCCCAGCCTCAGCCCCTAATATCCTCAGGCAGTGACAGTGACAAATAATTATTAAGCACTTGGTGTATCCCCAGAATTGTACCAGGGCTGAGGAAGAGCCAAATTTAGCTAAGATACAGCTCATTCCTATCCTCTAGGAGGGAAGGTTGTTAGCAGCTAGGGAGAAGGGGGAAGGCTTCTCCGTCAAGTGGTTATGGAAGTTGAGTTTTAAAGGACAGGTAGGATATGACAGGTTAAAGATGGGCACAGAAGTCATCCAGGTCTCCTGTCATGCTTCAGTTCCCATCCTGAGGCTGGGGGATATGACAGTGTCCAGACAAGCTGGAGCCCAGAGTGTGAGGAAGGGACCACCATGAAATATGGGTCCGAAACTTACTCAGGAACCAGCAGAGAGTCGGTGAAGGTGACTGAGCATGGACAGGGACAGTTCTATGCATAAAAAAGAGACCACTCTGGCAACGAAATGAATTATGGATTAGAGGGAGGGGAGAATGAAGAATGTGGCTCAGAAGACCTGCAAGGAGGCTACTGTAACAGTCTAAACAATTGGCAATGAGGATCCATTGCTGGTGACAGTGAGAAGAGGGAGAGAGGTCTAATACAAGAGATGGTGCAGACAGGGAATTGATGGGACTTGATAACTGACCATATGAGAATTGAAATACAGGAAAAAGTCAAAGACAATGTTATGGTCACAGACATAAGAGACCAAGGTTTTTGTTGGAGCTTTTTCGTTCTGTTTTAGCTTTCTCAGCATCCCCAGCATTTAATAAATGGTAGTTCTGACAGGTGGATGTGGTGCCATAGACAGAAAGAGTGAAGTCAGGAGTGGGAGCAGGTTTAGGGGACAAGAGAACATGATCACGATCACTTTTGGACTTACGGGCTTTAAGATGCTGATAAGACATAGAGGTGGAGATGTCCTGAAGGCCATGGAAGAAGGGTTCTGAAGTTCAAGAAAGAGGTCAGGCCTACAGGCAGAGATGGAGGAATCACCTGCATGGTGATTAAAGCTATGGGAGCTCATCTGAAATGTTCAAGAGAGAGAGTACAGACAAGCCCCTGGGAAAACACCTACATTCATGAGTCAGAAAGATGATGAAGACACAAAGAAATAGTTAGGAAGATAGGCAAGCCAGGACTATGATGTCTCTGAAGCCAAGGGAAGTAGTCCCTCTCAGTGAAATGGGGGTGAGGTTTCAAACTCCTGACCAAAGGCAAGGGAACCAGATTAAAATATAATTGGGAAACATGTGACAAAATAAATAAAAATACAACACAGATAATGTTAATTTGTGGTTTCCTAAGTCAATATGCAGCTGCAAGGGATCCTTTTAGTTTCTGTTAGAGTTTGTCCCCACTCCACTACATAATGTCCACCAATAAATCCAACATTTCTAAAAACTCAGGCCTTCCATTCCGGTTACACTGGCCTATTGACTATTCCCCAGAATATATCAGGCTCATTCCTGTTTGTGCACCATTACTCCTTTGTCCTCCCTCTTCCTGACTCTTTCCCTCACCCTGGTCTCTTAAATACCCTCCTCATTTATAAAAATCTTCCCGGTGTTTCAAAGTCAAAGCTAGATTTACCTCCTCCACAAAGCCCTTTCTTATTGCTCCAGCTCCTCTGTAAGGTCCCTTCACTGAATTCTTATAAAACTGACCATATCACTCACTTGAGTGCTTTATCTTATACTGAACTACCATGTCTTTCTTCTCCCCCTTGGCAATTTCACTTCAGTTATCACCTCCATAAAGATAACTCCAAAATCTAACTACATTTCTACCCTTAACCTCTCCCCAGAGCTTAGCTGCAGTGCCTACCAGATACTTACACCTAGATGTTATGCTGATACCCCAAACCCAACACGTACAAAACTAAACTCAATATCTCCTCTCTTAAAGTTGATACTCCCATAATTTCTCTATTTCTATTGATAGTAAATTTGGAGTGGTCTCCTGCAATTCTCCCTCATATCCACTCAGGTGCCCAGTCTTGTTAGATCTACCTTCATGATATCTTGAGCATCCATTCCTTTCTTTGCATTCTCACTGTGACCACTACAGATCAGGCCCTCACCTCTTTTCATCCACAACACTATTATGTCAGCCTCCTACTTGGTCTGCCCACTCCAACCCATCATCCACACTATTGCCCAACTGACATTCCTAAAGTACTGCTCTGATGATGTCACACCTCGACTCCAAAGGTCCCTCACCTTCTGAATAAAATATAAATTGGACTGTGGCATTCATGGACCTTCACAGTATGGCTTCAAACCACCTGCTCAACCTTCTCTCCTATGGTTCTCCCACCCCAAATGTGGCTCCATACTTATAGCCACACAGATTCTCACCTCACATTCTGGTGCCGCTTGACATAGAGACTATGGAAGTTGTTGTCAGGCATACTTCGTCTGTCATTGTTCTCCTTAAGCCGCTCGATGATGGCCAACTTCATACCCATGGAGATATGAGCAGGTAACACTGAGAGCAGCAGGTTCTCCTGAGGATCAGGGAATTACAGAACTTCAAAGAGGAAAGGGAACCCAGGGGGCATCTTGTTTTACATACACACACACACACACACACACACACACACACACACACACACACACACTCACACCAGAGGCAGAACCAACATTCCCTCCACAGCCTACCTAACACAAAGTCATCTAGCCTCTGATTAAGAAGCTCCAGTAATGGAGAAACTCACCACCTCCCAAGGCATTATATTATATCTATTATATCTATATCTAAGGCATTATATTATATCATATCTATAATATCGTTATATTATATCTATATTATATCTATTATATCTACCTAGGAAGTTCTTCCTCGTATTGATGTGAACATCTGCTTCCCAGTAAATTCCACCCTTTGGTCCTAGTGCTACACTCTTGGGTCAAATAGAACATGAGGTCCCTTCTACCTCTGGCATTCTCTGCTCTAAATCTGCTCCAATCACAAAGGATCCATGATGGAAAATGCTATCCGCCTCTAGAGAGAGAACCGATAAACTCTCAGTACTGCTTGAAGCATACTTTTCTTTGTTTTATTTTTATTGTTTTATTTTGTCTGTGTTTTCTTCTGCAACATGGCTAAAATGTAAAATACATTTACATGACTTCACAAGTATAATCAATGTCAAATTGTTTGCCTCCTCAAGAAGGGGGGTACGGAGGGAGGGAATAAGGGAGGGAGGGAGAGAATTTGGAACTCAAAACTTTTAAAACGATTGTTATAATTTTTTGTATACAATTGGGAAAACTTTTAACAAAATAAAAAGAATTTTTTAAAAAATGCATCTAACTAATTTTCCACATGACCATCAAATTCCCCCAAGGTTTTTCTTCTCCAAAACAAATGACCCAAGTTCCTTGGACCAAAAGCTTAGTTAGCATCATAAAACTCTACAAAGGTTTGTAAAGTACCCTTATGAATAAGGGGAAAAGGTATGGTCTCACTTTAAGTCACCAGTTTTCTAGGGACCATCTATTCCAAGTCCCTCACTTTACAGATGGGATGATAAAACCCAAAGAGGCTAAGAAATTTGTCCAGAAATTTGTCCAATGAATTCCACTTTAATTTGGAAAATGAGAATCATATGCATCATGCAAGTAAAGAACAATATGTAATAAAGTGTTGCTGAACATCACCAACACTTCTATGCAGATACAGTGCCGATAATAAGAGATACAAAAGGAACCAGCTGAAGAAGGACCATTTTGGGTTGGTCCTTGAAAAATAGTATTTTGGGAATGAAAAAGAGCAGGAAGAAAAGGGTAAGTGAAGGCAGAGATGCCCATGAAGTACTTGGAAAGGAGATAAGACAGGCTGGAAGAGTCATCAAAGAAAGAGAAGTCAAGGGTATTAAAGAAGAGTAGGGTGGGACCTCCCAGATCAATCTGGAGGCAGCTACTCCCAGAAGTGCTTACCTGCTGATGCTTCTTGATCTTCAGTTTCCTTCGGATTTGGATGTATTTAAGGGTGTAGATGAAGAGGTCTTTGGATGCATCTTGCATCTGAGACTTGTGAAAGGCACCCATCAAGTTCCCACAAAGGAAGATGGTGGTGTTTGCCAGCAACTGCCAGGATAGAGAGTCCAGGGGAAAGACAGAGAGCTCAGCAGCTGTAACCCAGAACCTGAATGTTCAAGGCATAGGGAAAAACTGGCAGACAGACAGCACTGGCCTGAGCCCCTGGACATACCAAGGGGGTGGAGGGTCATAGAATTTGTCCCAACATTTTATGTAAACTGTATCCCCCAATTCCAAAACCCAGCCCAAGCCTGGGCCCTCCTTTCCAGCGATCCTTTCTGAACAAGGGTGGGAAGAAACCATCTTTTACACTCTTTGGACATTCCCCTTGTTCAGGAAGAGGCTTTAAAGTCCAGTCCCTTATCTGATGGAGACCAAGACCCAGAGAAGGGAAGCAATATCCTTGAGATCATGGAGAAAATTGCTGGCAGAACCAAGACTAGACACTGGACCTCTCACCTCTTAGTCTACTATTCTTTGCACTGCACCCTCCCAGTTTCATTTCTCCACCAATGCCAAAATGTATAAGTCCTGGCACAGGAAAAGAAGGGCAGAACCCCATGCCAGGGACAAGGAAGAGGCAACCTTTCCTGTAGGGGCCGTAGCCTGTACTGGAAGCCCAGAGACAAGTATGATGTCCATGGAATGTTTGGAGTATACTGAAGGCTGAAGGGCCATCAAACAAGGTCTTGGCTGGAGGGCTACAGCCCCAATGCACCATGCATGACTGGGGGGACTCAGACCCAACCTGTATTCCACTTCCCTGGACAAAGCAGTCTCTCGGTCCAAGCTCCAGGAAGGAAAAACATTTCTCTTGATCTTGAGTTTTCTTTAATTTACAAATGACTAAAAAGCAGCCTGGGAGAGACGTCTCAGCTGTAAGATATGATTATCTGCTTTATCCTAGGGCTGTGTGTGTGTTTTTTAAGGGTTTTGAGATCAAGGACAGGCTCCTACAAGACAATCATCTTCTACTTACTTGTCGATGGCTATCACAGACAGTCTCTTACAAGGTACCACAAAAAGAGATAATAGAGTATGTATTCATGCATATGTGTGCATACATACACACTCTCAGACAGGAGTCAGAGGCATATGGAAAAAACCTAGACTAGAAATGAGAGAACAGGAACTGGGGTCCCCATTCTAACACTTACTTACTTGGGGAAAGTCACTTCTCTATGTGACAAAGAATTATGGGGAGTCTTCTTTACAAGTCCAATCTGTAGCACAACACCTTGTGTATGCAGTAGGCACTGTATCAATGTGTGTTATAATAAATGACAGCTAACCCCATTTACCTTACAGTCGTGAAGATACAATGAAATGATAATTAAGAAAGTCCTTTGGAAATGTATCAGCTAGAATAATTATTTCCAGGTTTTTTATGAACATAGCCTGACATAGCACATACCCAGGGAACAGAGAACATGATAATCCCCTTTATTCCATCCTCACTGCTGTTGGAATGGGATGGGGGAAAGGAGAATCTTGTGATAAAGGAGCTGACTTCCCCTGTAATCTTGCCAAGTTAGAATTTCCCTCTACCACACAATTCTTTGGGGGAAGGAAATAAGATCACTGCAGGTTATCTCCCTCAACAGACATACAACACATCCAGAAAACAGCTAAGAGTGATTAGGCCCAACCATCTTCCTTCCAATGACCACCTTTTCACCACCACTTCTCCCCCACTCCCCAACCAGTGCTGAGGAAGGGGTAGATATGTGGGTGACAAAGCCACATGTGCTGAAAGCTAGAAGGAAGTCTATGCCTCAAACCCCCAGGGGAAGCCATGCCTAACTGAGCCACAAAGCCATGCCTAATTTTTTAAAAGTCCCCTTGCCCCTTCTCTGTAATCTTAGCCACACTAAGGACTTTTCTAAGATAGGTATTAAAAGAACAATGGCTCAGTCTTTACATGTAAGCCCTACCTTCCCACTCAATGCACTTCCATGCCCTTCTCAGACCCCAGAAACATGCAAACACAAGTCATGTTAATGAATTTTGACCAGAGGGAGAAGCTAGGGTGGATTCTCTCCCCTAGGAGCACCAGACAAATGTCTCCCCTAGATGAGGTTCTCCATCTGGTGTGCTCCACATCAATGCTGGCTGCTTATCACCCTGAAGATGACTCCACTGTAAAGCCAACTCAATAGCTGTTGAGTCCCTGCTGGAAGTGCCATATCCTCAGAAGCCCCTGCCACATCACTCCCTTACCATCCTACTTCACCTCTGCTCTGGCTACCTCATCCCAACATGGGGACCCTCCTTCAAACCTCCCACCCTTGCTTTCTAACTCCTTTTTATGCGTGTTCTTCTGCCATTAGAAGGTAAATTCCTTGAGAATGTTTTCTTGTTTCTGTATTTCCAACCATTATCACGATTCCTGGAACATAGTAAGTGCTTAATAAATATTCTCTCTACCTGTCTAGAGGCCAGACCTCCCCATAATATGCAGAGACTCAGATCAGACCGCTGCTGCTCCAAGCGATAAGTGAAAATCTGAAAATGACCATGAGAACAACCCTCGGACCAAGGTTACAATTCCCTCTTGTTAGCAGTTTTTTTAGGGTTATTTCCCCCAGACCTACTTCACTGAAGCCTGCTAGACCATCAAGCACTTTGTGCTGGTGTCTTCTGGGCTTTGAGCTTCTCAAAGCCAGGAACAGGAGCTTATTCACACCCGGATCTCCCCTGGCACCAAGCAGAGAGCTCTGCTCACTCTAAGCACTGGATATTTGTATGCTATATTGAGGGCTGATTCTTACCTGCAGCACCACTGGCAAGCCTGACGTGAACACTTTAGTACGGATACCTAGTACTAGCAGATGAGACAGTGTGGACAGGACATTCACCACAATGGCCTCCTTCATCTCAAAAGGCAGCATGGTATACACAGTAAAGATGATGAACAGAAAGAAAGGTACCTGAAGAAAGAAAACATAATGAATACCAGCAACTTCAAATCTGGAAAAGGGGAGGAGGGAAGGAGGCTCCCTAGACCAGGTAAGACTGCAGACAGCTGGGTGTTGGAATAAATCAAGATCATTACATCCAGGGGCCAATTATCCAGTATGTCTATTATGGACCTTAGGGTTGGGACATCAGAGAACACCTAAACTGAACATCTAAACTTATTTTTATAGAGAAAGACACCAAGTTCTATAGTGTTTAAGGTGACTTGTCCAAGGTCACGCAGGTACTAAGGGTCAGAGTCAGGATTTAAGTCTGGCTTCTTTCCACCAAGTCAATTATGTCCATTATGGACAAGCATTCCCCTCCTCCCCTTTGCTATGGAACTGCCCATTACTGTCATTGCAGAGAGCGGGCAAACCAACAAAAAATGATACCAAGCCTTTGGACCTGAAATCAAGCCAGTTTGGCTCTTCACTCATCATTCTAGGAAAAAGCATGGATGAGAGAGGGGAGATCCTGGGGACAAGAGGGTAAAGTTATTAACCGAATTTGAGACACTATCCAAGATCTATCTGTCCCTTGGGAGCACAGAGTCAGCTGATTGGGGAATAAACATTACGCTCTAGAGCAGAAGGGTAAAAATCTTCCAGCTCCCCAACCAGCCTCCAAATATGGTCACTCAGACCCCAAGATGTCTTCATTGTAACATACTTCCCTTATCAAATGAGCTGTGACCAAGGACAGAGTTTATAAGAGCATAGAGGCAAAAGAAAAAATCTAAAATTTATTGGGGGTTTTTTCACTCAAGGGAAAGTCAAGTTTATTCATCATTTCCCACACATTAAAATGCAGTTGGAGGCCAAGATCTGGGCCTGCCAAGTTTCACCCATAGTGAAGTTTCAAACCCCTAATAAACCCATGGGAGACAGTATAGCTGACACACTAACACCCTGGGCTATAACAGAGAGTTGTTAAAATAGCCTCCTTCTCGACAAGACAGCTTCCAGCCTAGTCAGTTCCCCTGGGAAAGGATAATTAACACTCTGAAGGAAGCTGGGCTAGGGCTTGTTCACCTGGCCCAATGACAGGGCACAAGGCAACAGTCACACCCTCTGGTGTACAGTTTGCATGGGGTGGTGAAAACATTGTAGGATTTGGCTTCCAAAGTCTTGGGTTTGAATCCTGTCTTTGCCACTTATTACCTGTGTGAGCATGGACAAATCAATTGATCTCAGCCTGTTTTCCCATCTGTAAAATGAGGGAGGTAGACCAAATGACCTCTAAAGTACCTTCTAGATTCAGCAACCAAGTGTGAATCCTGAGCAATTACCCTTCAAATCCACCCCCAGGCTGAGTGCCTTCCTGCAACCAGTCCTAACTGATGCCATAAGAAGGGGGTCTCATTTTAGTATAGTATTAGCCTCAGTCAACCTGAATGAGAAAACAAATCTATCCCTTCACCTTGTACACCTCACCAAAAAGAACCAAACTACAATTTGCAGATTGTCTCTCTTACTGAGGGTTTTTTATAGGCCCCGGGTCTCTCAAGGAATAAATCAATAAAGTATAAGTTAGTAAAGTCCCATAACTATAGAATGTCTGACTTGAAAGGGGTCTCAGAGGTCATCTGGCCCAATGCCCTCATTTTACAGACGGGAAGCAAAAGGTACAAAAAAGGAGGCTGGCTTACACAAGGTCCTTTGGGGAATTAGTGGCAGAGCCAGGGGTGGAACTCAATATCCTATTTCCCAGGCTAAATCAGTCCAAAGCACTGTCTTGATCTCTCCATTAGGCAGCGACTTGGGACCCAGAGACCTTGGGCCCCATAGTTACCTGCTCCCACATATAGGGTTCACCATCCTTCCAGGTGAAGATTAAGACGAAACCCAGAGTCAAGAAGCAAATCCAGATGATCACAGCAAAGAATTTGAGCCATTTCTGAAAGAGGCACTCCACGTACACCAGCGCATAAATGATCGCAAATACGATAAGAATCATGAACGTAGTCACCAGGAAGGGTATGTATCCAGGGTAGTGCTTGGAATCAGCCTAATAGAAATTACAGTAAGAATTCATGTCTCACGATTGTCTTCTCTCTAGGTCTACCTCCTCCATGAAGTCCTCTTGTGTTAGCCCAGACCATTAACACTATGGATGATCTTCCCAACTCCTTCAACTTTTATAGGCTAAATTTCTCCTGGTGTGTGCGGTAAGGGGCAGGGGGACAGAGAGGGAGGTGTTAGGGGAAAGGGAGGTCTACACTATGAAATAATCAGCTGCTTCAAGAGGATGGACCATGTTTCCATTCAAGAAGAGGAAACCTGTGAAAATGATACTTCATTTCTCAGCCTCAGTTTCCCTCCTTATCTCCAAAGCCCATAGAAATTACTACAGGTATCTCTGTTGAGGGGTAAGTATGAATACTTCACCTTTAATCAAATGGACTTGACACTTTGGTCCTCACAACAATATCTGGGATTAGTAGGATGAGATGGCTTAACCAGGGGTGAGGAACCCATAGCCCCAAGCCCACAGGTGGCCCTGTAGGTCCTCAAGTGCAGCTCTTTGAGTGAATCCAAACTTCTCTTCTAAATTCCTTCTAAGGCGTCACATGTCTTATTAATACTGGGGAGTTTACTCTGCAAGGCCCAAGGCCTGTCTAGAGTGGAGATTGATGTGATTTTCACAGCTGGCCCAGCAGAAATAGTAGCAGCCAACAACTCCTCCCAACCCTAGGAATAATCTGCAGGGACCCCAGTGAGGCCTTGAGGGCCATCCCAGCCTCCCTGCCTCAGAGGTGGGGAGGGGGTCCACTTCTAGTCTGGTGATTGATTTGTACCAAACGAAAGGGGTGATTTTCACTCGACCATCTCATCCTACTAATCCCAGATAGTGTTGTGAGGACCAAGTGAAAAGAGACTGGGAGGCAGGGGCTCTCTCAAAAAGAAGCTGTCTTAGTGTACATCACTTAGAGCCCAGGCTGCCCAGGCAAGGCTTATACTTCCTCCTGTAACAATCACCAGCATTCAGCCCTCCCTCACTCAAAAGCAAAGTCAAGTGCAAGTCATGTTATTATTTCTCTTATGGCATGGTCTTCTTCAGCAACGAAGGACGAATACACACACCAGCACTACTACCCTTCTGTGGAGGCTCTTTCTTCTAAGACTCTGTTATCTCTTTGGAGGGCACCTCCAAGTGACCCTCCAGATACCACTTCCAGCTCTATTCCTTACTAGATATATGACCTTGGTCAAGTCACTCAAACCCTTCGGGCCTCAGTTTCCTTGTTCAGAAAATGGGGATGTTATTAGTTGAACTATCAAAGTCATAGGGATCATGGTGAGGATCATCAGATAACTGCTTTATATGACTTATTGCTTTAATTATTATTAACGCACAGCACAAGGAGACATGGATATATGGGTTGCAACCTATTGCATTGTTAGAAGTGTATACATCAGGGCAGCTAGATGACGCAGTAGAAAGAGCACCAGCCCTGGGTTCAGGAGGACCTGAGTTCAAATATGGCCTTAGGCATTTGATACTTACCTGGGCAAGTCACTTAACCCTGACTGCCTCCAAAAAAAAAAAGAAGTGTGTACATCAACGAAATTACAGCCAATGAAGTATTATTATGTATTACTGCTGTTTTCACTGACTGAGGTGACTCTTCACTCCCAGTTCCAACCAGAATGCTACATACTAGACAAGATCTGTTAAGAAATGCAACCCAACCTCATTTCCCTCTAAAGGTAAGAAGAAGCAAACAATGCATACAAGTGGAGGAAGGGAGATGGAAATTCCTAACATTTATAATTCATAAATTCATGCATTTATAATTCATAATGTAAGGTTTGGAATGGGCGGGGTCTTTAGAGGTGTTACCTAATCCACACCCCTCCCCTAATTTTATGGAAAAGGAAATTGAGGATCAGATAGCTTAAGTGACTTGCCCAGGGAAACAGAAAGTAGACAGTCTGGGATCTGAACCCAGATGCTCTGATCCATCTCACTGCACACAAAGCTCTTCTCACCATAAAGTGAATTTCTCAAAAACCAAAAAACAAGTCAGTGACAGAGTGAGGACCAAAACCTACTCATCCTGACTCCCAGGCTGCTGCTTTCTCCTTAACAAACACAAGAGAAGAGACAATGGTGAGGAAAGAAAGCTGCTCCCACTAAACCAGAACCTCCCAGTCATATGCTACTTTTGAATTTTTCAAAGCTCCCCCACTGATTAACTCATTTGGCCCAAACAAACAGTCAGGATAGGAATTCTTATCCTGGGATTCCAGATTTAGAAATGGAAGGAACCTCAGAGATCATCTAATTCAACCCTCTTGTCATTTTATAGGTGAAACTGAGGTCAATGGAGTAACCAGGGTCATACAGGTATGAGTGACAGAACTAGGATGTCAACTCAGATCTGTTCTCTGGCTCCAAACCCAACCCTATGTCCCCTAGGTAACTTAATGCAGTAGACTGAGCAAGCACGGAGCCTGGAGTAGGGAAGACATCAGTTCAAATCTAGCCTCAGATGCTGGGTATGTGATCCTGGGCCAGTCAATTAGCTTTTGTCTGCATCAATGAATTCAACAGTAGAATAAAGATAACAATTGTACCTACCTCCCAGGGTATACAATAGGAGCTTAATAAATACTTGTTCCCTTCTACCCCCTTCCCTTCCTCATTTCATAGGGGAAGGAACTGAGGCCAAGACACAGGATGGGATCAGCTCACTAAGCTAGTTTGGGAGTGGATCCAGAACTAGAGCAGAAGACCCCTAATTCCTCCTCAGTGTCTCTCCTGCCACCCTAGCCAATCCACTCACCCCAAGGATGAAGGCAAGGATGATGAGTATGACTGACAAAATGATGGCGATAGAGAGGAAGATGAGCAGGAGAGGGTAGTACTGGCTCATGCGATGGAACTGCTCATAGCGGGAATCTGTGCTCTTCCATTCCTCATCCTCATTGAGGAAGTATTTCCCCTTGGTGGGCATCCTTTCCTGGTCAGGTGTCTGCTTCTTCCACTGTTCAAAAGGTGGGTTCCAAGAAGAAAAGAGAAGGCCTGGTGCCCCAAGCACATCTGTCAGTCTCCACTTACACCACAAATTGCCTGCAGCAGTTCTTGGGGACTAAGGCCAAGTAGGTTGAGGGGGAAGAGAGGGATGTCTTAAGTCTGATGCTTATTTGGGTTTGGAGGGAAGGGCTGGGGAGAGATCCACATCTCCAACCACTCTATGTGTCAACATAGACCTCACTCTCTGCTATGAAATGGCACATCTTTAATTCGTCTCAGGTACTTCTAATCATCTCTCCTGTAGGTTCCTGCTGATCCAAGTGAAGTTGCAGATGTCCCCTGACAGTTGTTAACAACTGTAAAGGCAAAAAAAGCTTTAATTAATACGAGAGAGGAGGAGAGGCCGAGTCTTCCCATACCCCTTCTTAATTCTGAGGTCAGACACAGGATTTGGGCATCTGCAGAAGTGAAGTCACAGTTCTTGAGTACCCAAAAACCATGGAATACATGTAGGTGTATTCGGAGATGCAGACTGCCATGGTATTAAACTCAATTTGAAATGCTCTGGGCCACATAACGACTTAGAAAAACCTCACATTAACATTATCTATGTTATATTGTATTTTTATTTATCTAGTTAATTCATTTTAATCTAGTTCCCAGCCAGTTTTGTGGGCACCTGTGGCCCATAAGTTGGACATTAGCTATAAAGTCCAGCCTTCTTGGACAAAGTAGGAAACTAAACTCTAAAAAAAGAGAAGTGACTTACCTAAGGTCAGAGGCAGGATCAAAACCAGGGTGTTGTAACTGCTAGGGCACTGTTCTGACCACACCAAGAGCTACTGTTCTCTCCTCCCCATGGTCACACCACCTCACCTTCTTAGAAACTGACTGAAGATGGCCATGGCCATCACACCCCTGCGTCTGGCTGTGGCACTGTAACTGAACTCACAGGCAAGGCGTTATTTCTTGGTTTTCTTAAACCTACTCATCCTTAATTATTCTTCCATTGTAGTCTTCTCGGACTAATTTCACCCACCTTGAACTAGAATTCTTTCCTAAACTCCCTCAGCTCTCTCAGTCCATACGCACAGCTTAGTATCTAGTTACATACTGTTCTGTGTCTACGTTTTATATCTATGTGGTAGGTGAAAGAGGAAGTGACTCAGGAAACAAATGTCTGAGATTCCAAGCATATCAATTTATTAAGCAATGAATGCCAAGTGCTCAGCAAACCAGGACCAGACCTCCTCAGCTTAGGCCTGGACCTCAATGAATATGGAGGAGGTAGGCTTTTATACATTGAAACAATCAAATATGCCCAATTAATTAAAAGAAAATAATACAATATCAGGTAATCTGATTTCTAATAAGGTGAAAGATTAGGGACTTTCCAAGTTGGAAGGGGATGGGGGGGAGAGTGAACAGGTACAATTCCCTGAAACCAGAAAAGGAGGTGTCCCTATGCCCCAAGTGCCTGTAAACAATCAAAGGAACGTGGGAACAACTGACTGATTAGCATGGGTCAGTTTGCAGATAAGACATATGGGTTGCTTAAGATGTGTAATTGTGAGAAAACTCTTTGCATCAGTCTTTGCATCTGAATGGATTTCTGGTCAGAATAAGTTAGATCCTTAGCTAAGCTATGGGGCTCTAAGCAGCGGGCAAAGATGATGTAGCTTCCCAGCCATACAAGGTTAGCTTCAAATAATGCAACAAGGTTTTCTCACAATTCCCATCATTGAGTGAACTTTTCTTACAAGACAGAAATTGAACTAGACCCATAATTGAATAGAGAAGGAACTAAGCTAGCTCCAGAATTGAGCCACAAGATGGAGTCAGTGCAGTTTCTCAATTTCCCACAATCAACCATTTGCATAGCTAATCCCCTCAATTCCCTCACTTTTTCTCTTTTCATTATTATTCTGTCACATCTAGGCATCTTTTTCTCTCCAATTCAACTGTTAACTCCTTAAAGGCAGGAGCCATGGTCTTTATGTGCCACACACCATCACAGATCAGGCCAGGAAGGCACCTCTGGGGCTCTAGACTCCAACACCTTCATTAACCAGATGAGGAGACTAAAGCCAAGGAGGGCGATTTGCCCATGGTCATAGAGGTAGTCATGCAAAAGACTAGATTTGAATCCAGGTCCTCTTACTCCAGAGCCAATGTTCTTTTCACTGACTCTGGCACAGAGGCAGACTGGGTAGAAAGTAGTTCAAGGGGTCATTATTGATTTGTCTAACTGGTTCACTTCAGGGAACTCCCAAGTCCAACATCTTTTCAATCAGTTCCATTGCTATAATGTTGTTACTCTAAAAGGTAGGTCATTCTAAGACAATTCTTAAAGTGACTTAGACACCTATCACTCTGTCACACTAAGAAGCCCAATAGAGGCAAATCTGAATGAAGAGGTCAACTTCCATTCACTTGAGGTTGTCTTTACTGGGCACACAGCTGCGCTCAGGCCAAGGAAAGATACAAGTACAAGAAGCCACATCTGCTTTCAAGGTCTACCTGGCTCACAGTCTTCCTCCCTTCCATAGCTCCTGCCCTCACACTAACAAGACAAGAGTCATTTCTTTCCCAGACCCTTCAATCCATGCCTCTTAGGAACTTCCCCCTTCTGTCACCATTTCTTGAAATCACCCAGATTCAAAATTTGAATGTCATCTTCAACTCCCCAACTCTCTCCCCAACTCTTATATATTATTCATTTATCTCCAAAGTCTTGTCTTTTCTATCTCCACAACATTTTTTTTTTATCTGTTCCTTTCTCTCTTCTCACGTAGCCAACACCCTGGCTTTAGAGCCTCATAACTTCTGATTGACGTACCTATGATCTTCTGGTACACTGAAAAGAACACAGAATCTGATAGCAGAGGACTTAAATTCAAATGTTGTCTTTTACACTTTACTACTACCTATGTGATTTTGGGCAAGTCATTTAACTTCAATGGGTCTCGTCAGTGGTTCAGTCCTTTTTCAGTTGTGTCTAACTCTCTGTGACCCAACTTGGGTTTTTTTTTGGCAAAGATACTAGAGTGGTTTGCCATTTCCTTCTCCTGCTCATTTTACAGATGAGGAAACTGAGGTCAATAAGGTTAAGGGACTTGCCCAGGGTCACATAATTAGTAAGTGTCTGAGCTCAGATTAGAACTCAGGAAGATGAGTTTTCCTGACTAAGCCAGGCACTCTATCCACTGTATCACCTAGCTCCTCTTTGGGTCTCACCACCTCTGAACTAACTATGATAACCTCCTACATGGTCTCCCTTCCTCAAGTAATTCCCCTCTCTAATCCACACCCCATACAACTTTCCTAAAAAGTAGATCTGACCAGGTCATTTTCCTGCTATAAACTACAATGCTCTCTACTGCCTTTAGAAACAAATATAAACTTGTCTACCTTTTAAAACCCTTCCCACCATACCCTACTATCCTTCAATCCTCTAGTATACATTCACATTCAAGTCCAGCCACATCAGCCTTCTTCCTGTTCTTCACACACAACACACACAACACCACACACACACACACACACACACACACACACACGCCTGGAATACAGTCCTTCCTCATCTCTACCACTTAGAATCCCGTTTCCTGCACAATTCAGCTCAAATATCATCTTCTACATCAGGGGTTATTAAGCTGGGATCCACAACTCTCTTTAACAATTATTTATAACTATTCAATATTTCTTTTGTAATTCTAGGTGTTTTATTTTATGCATTTAAAAACATTCTTAAGAATCTCTAAGTCTTCCACCAGTCTGACAAAGTGGTTCATAACATAAAAATGGATAAAAACACCTAAGCCTTTTCTGATCTCCCAGTCTGCGAGTGCCTTCCCAAACCTGGAACGAGAAAAACCTGAGTTCAAATACTGCCTCAGACACTTACTAAATCTGGGTAAGTCATTTAACCTCTGTCTGCCTTAGTTTCTTCTTCTGTAAAATGCGGAAAATGGCACCTACCTCTCAGACAAAATGAGTTAACATACATGAAGTGCTTTGCAAATCTCAAAGCACCACATAAAAGCTATTATTTGTCCTGTAGAAACTTACACATGCACATGTGGATTTCCTATAGAAGGTAAGCCCCCTGAGGGCAGGGACTATTTCATTTTTGTCTTTGTATTCCCAGAGTCTAGTAGTGCCTGCATATTGTAGGTGATTAATAAATATTTGTTTATTGTTTGGAGGGAAAAGGAGCTCATAATTTAGAAGTACTGAGTAACAGACATATTATAAGGGGACTATTCATTTTGCAATAGGAGTCACCACAGGGTCATTTCAGATAATAATGATGATGGAACTCGTATTTTCCCTTTCCTCTCTTGACCTCCTGCCATGAATACTCTAAAGGAAAACAAAACCAAGCCTCAAAAAAAAATTATCCTTAGTTAACAGAGGGGGAAACTGAGACTGGGTGAAGTTAAATGACTTGCCCAGGGTCACACAGTCACCCTCCAGACCTAATACTCCTGTCCACACTAAATTTAACATAGAATGCATTGAGATGTACTAACTATTGTAATGCATGCCTAGAACAGACTAATCACTTAAAGAGATAATAACAGTAAGAAAATATTAGTTGGGGGAAAAAAAGGAACTCTCCATAGACATCTGCTGAAAATCTAACCCAGCAAAGCATGAAACAGAGCTGTCTGATGACCTGGGATAACCGGCTAAGAATCTCAAGAATGTGGGTCATCATGAAAAGACGGTTCTCAGCCTTAGCTCTGTGGTTCTGTTCATTCACTGTGCATGCACAGCTATAATTCTAGAATTTCAGAGCTGGGATGGGGCATCAGAGATCACTGCCACAACATAGCACCTTCCCAGAACTCAGAATTACAGAGTGTTAGAGTTGGACGCAACCTTAGAGATCATGTGATCCAATCCCATCATTTTACAGAAGAACAAACTGAGACCCAGAAAAATTAAGCAATTTAACTCAGGTCACACATGCAAAGTCCTACCTCACAACTGTGTTTCTCTTTCCTCTCGACCTCCTGCCATCATCAATACTCTCAAACAAAACAAAACCAACCTCCCTTTCTTCCTCTTTCCCTTCTTGCCCCACTTCCCCTCTGCCCCACCAAAATGAAATTCCAAAGAGGAAAAAAAACCCCCACAAGATCCCAAGGCATGATATTCATAGTGTTAGCAAAATCTGTCCTTGATCAAACACTCATCCTTCAGCACTAATGAAAAGGGCTTCCATAGCAACCGGGGTAAGGGGAGAAAAACTGCAGTAAGAGATGAGTGACACCATTCACCCAAATGACAGGCACTCTCAAAATGAAGTCTGGGAAAGGCCAGGAGAGAAAGGCAGCTCAGCAGAAAGCCAGGTCCTTCTCCCAGTCTATGGCACTGATTGGAGGGTGCATGGGGGGGGAGGGGAATCAGTGTAAGATTTGATTAAGATTTGATAATGTGAGCATAGCTTCTTCACTCCTCAATTACCATCTCCATGGCTGCCCTTGGCTCTTCTCCCAGGAATAGTCCCCACCACACCCCTACCCTCAGAGAGCTGGCAGCAAAGTCAGGTCAGAAAGTAGAGAACATTTTTATTCCTGAGAAGGGGGATTTATCTACCCTCTCAGTGTAACTGGCTAACAGTGGTGCCACCATCCAGAAACAATCATGAAAATACTTCCTAAGAGCACCAAACATTAGAGCTAGAAGGGGCTTTAGAGGCTATCTGGACCAGCCTCCCACCTCATCAAAGAATTCCCCTGACATCATCTGGTCTCAGCCTAAACTCTTCCAGAGACATGGAGCTGTCTATATCACAGCTCTGGTTGTTAGAAAGTTCTGGTCCAAACTGTAATCTCCTCCATCCCACATACACACCCACTGCTCTTAGCTCTGTCATCCACAGTCACACAAAATGAACTCAATCCTTCCTTCCACATGATAGCACCTCTCATATTTAATGACAGTCATTTCCACCAGCCCCCGAAGTCTTTCTTTCTCCATACTAACCATTCCCAGTTTCCTTCAATGAAACCTCACTATCCCGGCCCCAGTGTCTAATTGGTCAGTGTCTCCAATGGTTAGCTCCCATGGAGTTCATTGGTACAGCACTTTTAACTTCTCAGGGAGTTTTCCCATCTGTGACCTCACTGGAGACTCACAACTACTCTGTGTGAGACAAGTAGTGCAAGGGGGCTAGTAGCCACATTTCAGCCGATGAGGCACAAAGATTAAGTGGTCACAGAATCGTAGACTGTCAGAGTTGGGGCAAAGCTTAGAGATCATTTATTCTACTCCCTCTCATTTTCTGAGGTCCAGAGAAAGATTATGACTTATCCAGGGTGTCAGAGATAGAACCCTGACTAGTACCTGGACCTTTTGACTTGTAGTCTTTAGCTCTCTCTCTATCAGCCTCCTCTCTGAGCATACTACATACAAGCAGATTGCAACACCTGCTCAGAAACTCTAATTTACTTCTGTGGGAACAAGAGCTGACATTCACATTTTGAAAGCATTTACATTCATTATCCCAGATAAGTCTCCGTCATCTCTGGGTTGTATCCTCCCCATTTTACATGCCTACATGAAGAAACTTACCTGTAACCATATACCTAGTAAGTGATGGACATGGAATTCAAACCCAAGTCTCCAATGACTGAGTCAAGCATTCTTTCCATTATGCTCCACAATCATAGTTGGTCCTTATGGAAATCATTCTCTGTAGTTTCTCCAGATGACCAATGCCAGGTTCTGCAGAGAGCTGAGACAGCTAGATTTGAACTAACTACTTCTGGATTCTCAATCAAACCACCCTTTGCCAAAAAAAACCCCAGGGCCCTGTACAAGTCCGCAGTCCTTTGGCCTGAAAGCCACAACTAAGTTGTACAGCTAAGTTGTTGCAAGGCAGAAAACCACAATGCTCCACTAGTCCTCTCCTTCCCCTCCCTGCCTTGCAATAGCTCCCACCTATTCACTATGGAACAAACTACTTCAATTACTCAGTAGGGTTAGAGGGTCCTATCCCAGGAAGGTCACCAGGGAAACCCCAAAGTGACAGTCTTGCTAGGTTTGCAAATGCCACCATCATCCATCATCAGAGAACTTTGTAGAGGGTCCTGAACCACAGAAAATGTAAAATATATAGGTGGACAAAAGAAACAGAACTAGGGTTAGGGAGGAGAATATGGATATAGTAGAAAAAGTTTCAAGTAAATTTATAAGACAATCTCTAGACAAATGTCAAGACATTTGTCCCACCTCCTTCCACCAGTTTAAAGAACTTGGGGAAGCAAAATATAATCACCTGGCAGAAGTCAGCTGGTAAGGAATCAGTTGTATTTCTCTAGAAAGTGAACATGTTTAACTCTGGGTTGGTTGTCATCTCCACTCTACATCTGCTGCCCTGCCTGGTTTCAACTCTATAAAACACAATGCTTTTCCCAAATTAAAGATCATCACCTCTAATCTCATCACCAAGCAGCTACCTCCCTCAGTGTTCTGCCCCTCTGACTAGAAGGCTGGAGAGTAAACTACTAAACTCCCAGTCCCTTCCTTTAGAGAAAGCAGAACTGGACTCGGCTCACTGCACAGCGGAGAGCTGCCCTTCTTGGTTTCTACTCCATGAGCAAGATACCCCCTCGGTATCAATCTCTCTCTGTCTCTGCCTATGTGTCTCACTTTATGTCTCTCTCTCTCTCTCTCTCTCTCTCTCTCTCTCTCTCTCTCTCTCTCTCTCTCTCTCTCTCTCTCTCACACACACACACACACACACACGTACCCCACACTCTTTCCTGCCTCCTTTCGCATCTTGTTCCCCTCCTTCCTCATTATGCTATAGATTTCTTGAGGGTAAGGACTGTCTTTCCTTTCATAAATTGTATCCCCGGTGCTTAACACACAGGGCCTGACACATAGTAAGCCCTTAATAAATGTTTATTGAATTATTAAATTGGCTGAGTGAAGAAACTGACTGAGTGAAATCCAGTCATTTGATACAAGCCATTTTAATCATATACCACCTCGCACTTCTATAGAAGCACAGTACTTAAAACAAACATTTAGGGTTGGGTGTATGCTGTACCAGTTAGGGAGTCCACTGTTAAATTTTCAGGATGTGCATTTACACCTTGGAAAAGGACACCACCACAAATCAGGGTTTGATTTACTGTTCTGTTAATTGTCAAGTTTTAATAAAGTGATAGAGAAAATTTTAATGCAACTTAAACTTAGTGTGTTTTGGGTATATTTTGTCCCCAAGAGAGCCAGTTATTAAACATTTACCAGCACACTCCTACAATACATCCAGTAGACTGGTAGAGGTTATATCAGATTGAATGATATTTTGGGGAAGCAGGAAGAGAGGGAGGGAGAGAAAAAATTTGGAACTTAAAATCTTATAAAAATGAATGTTGAAAACTAAAAAAAATTCTTAAAAAAAGAAACATATCTTAACCAATATATAACAGCTATGACCATCTTTAAATGTCTTCATAGATTAGTAGATTAATAAAAAAAAATAGTGAGCAACAAACAACAGCTACCAAAAAGAATGGTAGAGGCAGCTAGGTGACACAGCGAACAGAGCACTAAGCTTGGAGTCATTTTCAGTCATTTTCAGTCTGACTCTTCATGATCCCATTTTGGGGGGCTTTTCTTGACAAAGATACTGGAGTGGTTTGCCATGTCCTTCTCCAGCCCATTTGACAGATAAAGAAACTGAGGTAAACAGGGTTAAGTAACTTGCCCAGGGTCATTTAACTAATGAGTTTCTGAGGCTGGATTTGAACTCAGGAAGATGACTCTCCCTGATTCCAAGCCCAGTTCTCTATTGACTGTGGCTCCTAGCTTCCCCAAAGTCAGTAAGACCAGAGTTCAAATCAGAAAGCCTACTAGCTCTGTTATCCTAGGCAAGTCACTTAATGTCCATTTGCCTTAATCCACTGGAGAAGGAAATCGTAAACCACTCCAGTATCTTTGCCAAGAAAACCCCATGGACATTAGTGTCATGCTACAGTCCACAGGGTCATGAAGCATCAGATGTGACTGAACAAGAACACAATGGTAAGCTCCTTGAGGGCAGGGAATGTTTAATTTTTGTCTTTACATCCCTGTCACCTAGCATAGTGCCTAGAACACAGCAAGAGTTTAATAAGTGTTTTTTGAACTGAATTTACACATCAACTTTTTAACAGCCACATACATTAGAGATCTTTTTTAAACAAACATTTTAAAGGGTTCCCAGATGTAATTCTCTCACTGGACCTTTTTTAACCAATAAATTCCACTTATTTCCCATCCTCCCCACCCCCCCAAACCTAGGTATCTGTGACCAAACCCTCGTATGTTTGCCTCTGGAGAATGAAGGTTGTGGCCCAAAGCGGGGAGAAGAAAGAGAGTGAGGGCAGCCTGAGCCTCAGCAGCCTGAGAGCTACACAGAGCAGCTGCTTGAGTCCACTTAACATAACAAGCATTCTTGCGTATACCTAGAGTTGAGGGCCTGTGCTACAGAGACCACAAAGATGCACCAAAGCCCATCCCCGCCACCATAGTGGCTCACAGGGTGGGGAAGAAGGGCAATGAGATGACTGTATGGATAACTACCATACTGGTGCTCTTAGTCATTTGAAGAAGGCCAATGACATCATAAATAAGTGATGTCTTATCTTGCTCAAATTGGTCTAGTGAAGCAGTGCTGCACAAAGTCTCTCTTACAGTCACTGAAGTCTGGTGGCAAGACAAAAAAGTCAGGACTGGAGATGGCTCCAGATGCAGTGGATAGCCTTGACATCTTCAGCGTCTGACCCAGCTCTGAGCCCTCCACAGAGTATGCTTCAGCCACCTTCATAGCCATCAGAATAAATTGTTCTTAACCACCCATTCCACCTGTGAATGTCTTCACATGCTTGGGGTAGGATCCCCATAACTCACTGAGAAGTGGTGGTCTGTCCATACCCTCAACCTGGTTTAGCTCATCTGCTAAGACAGTTTACCAGGGTGTGGTTGCTGCAATGGTGGCCTTCCCGGAGTCACAGGTGAGAGCTGAGTGACAGGTGAACACCACAGGTAGATGAGCAGCCCTGAAGTGGGCTCCGCAGCCCTCACACTAGAGGTTCTAGTCCTCTCTGAACACCCCATCCACCTACTAACTACACTACAGATTCAAGAAGAACAAAATATAGCAGAGGAATTGTGTTAAAATAGAAAGAGCACTGGCTCTGAAGTTAGAGAATCTGTGTTCAAATCTCTCCTCTTATACTACTTGTGTCACCTTGGACAAGTCATTTATCCTCCCTGAGTCTCAGTTTCCTTATCTGTAACATGAAAGGGTAGAGAGTAAGTGGAATTTATTGATTAAAGACCACTCAATGGCCCACATATTCTCTTCTGTACCTGAATCTGTGATCTCAGTACAGGATCAGATCAGACAAGGCTTCATGCAGAACCAGGAGAACATTGTACACAGTAACAGCCACAGTGATCAAGGACTGATTTTGAGGGACTTAGCCCTTCACAGCAACGCAAGGACCTAAAGCATTTCTAAAGGACTCATGATGCAAAATTCCATCTACATCCAAAGAAAGAACTACAGAGTCGGAATGCAGAATGAAGCAGATTATTATCTCTTTTGTTATGTTTTGTTTTGTTTTCTCATAGTTCCTGCCTTTCGTTGTAATTCTTCTGTGCATCATGACTAATGTGAAAACGTGTTTAATGGCAGTGTCTATGTAGAGCCCAAGCCATCTTGGAGAGGGACGGGAGGAATGGGGAAAAAATTTAAAACTTATGGAAGTGAATGTTGAAAACTGAAAGCAAATAAATTAATATTTTTTTAAAAAAAAGAAAAGAGGAAGAAGATCACACGTCATACTAATTAGCGAGGTGGGATAGTGAAAACCCTGCACTTCTCTCATGTCACCACTGTACAAGAGCAAAATATGACATTAATTACAATATATTTATGAGATGAAAAAAATTTTCTATTAGTTAAAAAAAAGAAACATACAAGCCATGAAAATGAGGGATACTCTAAGAATATCTAAGATATAAAAAGATAAGAGTGGTCTAGTTTTCTCTAATAATATTAGAAAAGCAAAAGCCCAGAATGAGTTAAGTAGTTCAATAAAAGCTAAAGACAACAAGAAAAAGAAAAAGAACAGGTTTCATGGATACAGTCACATTTAAGCCAGGCCTTAAAGAATAGGTAGAATTTTTCAATTAAGCCCAAGAGTTCAAGAAAATTCTGGGAGGTCTCTTTTTAATTGTTGCAAAATCTTTGGAGCTTAGGTCAAAGCTGACTGCCTCCATGAAGCCTTCTCTGGTCTGATCTCGACCTGGAATCAGAGGTCCTGGGATTACAAATCTACTCCTCCATACCACCTGTGTGGCCATGGACAAGTATGATGCCACGATCCCTCCAGATCTAAGTTTCCTCATCTGTGAAATGAACAGGTTAAACTAGATAGCTTCTCTCAATCTGTGATCTCCTCCAGCATGCATTCTGAATCATATCCTGTCCTGTATTGCTTGTTCTCCAAGAATCCCCTTATGCATTCATCTTGTCTCCCCAACAAAATTATAATCCCTTTAAGGGAAAGGAGTAAGTCTTCATCTTTGGACCAGTGTCTAGCCCTGGGCTGGGCACACAGAAAGCTCTCAAAAATTTGCTGAGCTAAATCGAATTCAACCTGGCCACTCCCTTCACCAACAAAGCTGCTTTCTTAGCAAAGAAGCCACCAGGGAACACTCTTTCCTGGGTTCTGAGCCCTGTCTAGGTGGAGAAGGAAACCATGGCAACGCAGGCACACAAGCCTGGAGGACCCTAACTGTAACTGGCTCTTTTAGAGCTTGTTGGGGAGGAAAAATCAGGTTTCTCTATTCAAAACCCCAGCAAGCTTTTCCACGGTCATATACACCCTGGAGATCATCTTTTTAGTACAGAGAAAAGGGAAGTGGCGTCCTTTGCGTGAGAAAAAGCAAAAGTTCTGGTCACTAGGATACAGTCTCCCAACTGGGAAGGGGTCCCACTGCAGTCAGGCTGGCCGGAAAGAAAGGGCAGCTAGCTCTCAATTATCCTGCTTTATTATCTGCAGTGCTAAGCCCAAACACTGTAAGGTCCAAATGAGACAATGAATAGGAAAGGGCACAAGTTATCTCTGTTTAGGGGGTGGGTGGAGGACAGGAAAGAAAGTGTCTGGATCTCTGATTCCATCTGTACAAAGAACTCCTGGGAAGAAGCTCTCTCCGCTACCAGAGATCAGCGACAATCGTCAAAGAGTTCTTTGGGGCACTGATAAGGTTAAGAGATGTGCCCATGGCCCCATAGCCAGTAGGTGTTAGGGACAATACTTGAACCCCGGACTTTCTGCCTCCAAGGCCAGCCCTCCAGCCCTATATCATGCTGTCTCTCACAATAATAAGGCTATTTGTTTTTAAAGGATTAACCTATCACAGCAGGCGCATAAACTATGAGACCTGGAAGGGAATTATAGAGACAACAGAGTTAAGTCTCATTTTACAAAGGAGGAAACTGAGACAGGAAGTAACTTTCCCAAAATAAAATTAGTCAGTCATAGAAGTTAAAGAGAAATTAGCGGACTGATCTGTGGCAGGCACTGGAAGGGAACAACTTACCCACTGCTCCTTTCGGTTCCCATTTTCATTTGAATCCCACTCTATTTAAATCCTTGTCTTCTCTCCTCTCAATCCTTTACCTCCAGGCCTGGGCCAGGCAGCATGGGAAGCAATCCACTGTGCTAGGGATGAAATGTGAGGAGGAGAATCGCCCTCATAGCTAAGGCCTCTGGGATAATTTCCATGCTCTGCAGCTCTGATGTTATGAACCCAACACAAAGCAAAACGTGATTCCGTGCCAAAGTAGATGGCCCAGAGAGTCGGAGCTTCAGAACCTCAGGGAAGGAGGACAAGGGGAGAATATGGCAGGAGCACTTGGACCAAAACAAGAGAACCACCGAGTTGTAAAATGAAAAAAAAACAAAAGATTTTAAAGAAAGTGTTTTGCCCCATTTGGGACCTGGCTCCTACTTCCAAAAGGGGATTATAGGATCATAGAGAGAGGAGGGACCATCCATTCTGGCCCCTCATTTTACAGATCAGATGAAATTATCCATCCAAAATTGTAATGATAGTAAATGGCGAGGGCAGGATTCAATCCCAGGTCTTGTGTACCTAAAACCAACACCCTTCCCAAAGGACAGGAGACCAGACAATGAGTTAATTTATGGTCATACAGGACCAATGCCAAGAAAGTCAGTAAGTCTAAACTTGGGTCACCATTTCAAGCCATGTACCCACATATCCAATCTCATAGACCTAAATTCCTCCAAGCTCTGACTCAGTGCACTAGCCAAGAAGATTGAGAATAGGTCTCACAGGCACAGGCGAGCTTTCCCTCTGGCTTTCTTTTTAACTCTTTAGTTGTATCATCTCCACTATCTCTACGTTTGTTCACTCAAGGGTGGACTCTGAAATGTTTTCTTCCCCCTACCTCAGAGAAAGCAGCAGGATATCAGCCTGTGAAAGGTCACTGACAGACCTTTCAGTCAGTGGAAATACGTCCGTCCATGTCTCATGTACCAGGGGCTGGCATATGGTTCACAGCTCCAAAAGTCCAGCCCTAATCCAACTCCCTGGTACTTTACCCTCGTCTATTCAAATGAGGCCCAGTGAGTGGCGACTTTGTAGGTGAAGGGCCAGACCTGGGGTAGGCAGAAGAGAAATTGTTCCCTCTAACTGACCGCACATCCCTTAACACATGGCACACTGGCCCCTTCAGAAGTGCAACGCTT